>NW_010411198.1:3653-18663 GCF_000710305.1 Buceros rhinoceros silvestris | reverse complement strand
CTCTTGCGCTGGCAGGTAAAAGTAAAGCTCCTTTGTCCGCCTCCTTCTCCCAGGGAAAGGAGATTGCCTTTCTGCTCCCCACAGTCTCCCCTTTCGGTGTCCTCTGTCCGGCGGCTTGTCCCTAGGTCCGGTGATCGGAGAGGTCCCGTTCGCACCGCCCGGCTGCTGTGGGGGTAGCCTGGCTGCGTTGTTAACCTTCGCTCCTGGTCCGCACGCCTCAGTGCATCGCTGCCTTGGCCAGTGCACGGGCTGCTTGGGGCGCTTGGCTCTGTCCTTCCTAATCCACGACTGGGGCTTGATTGTGACTCGGTTCCCAGCTGTGGCCATAGGAAGAGTTTGTGCTTTTCAAACAAAGGCTGTGAAGGAGCTTGATGCTTGGGTGATAGGAGTTTATTGACCTTCCTTTATCTAGTAAAGATGAGACGGTGAAGGTAATACCTACATCTTATATGCAATTTCTTAGCTATGCTTAAAGACAGAGTGCAGGTTCAGAAGCTGCTAATGCAATGTATTTTAATTATGGAGGAAACCTTAGTGGAACTTCATTTATCCCTTCACTGAAACCTCCTCTCAGTTCTCGAAGGGTAGTTTTTTCAAAAGAAAAGTTTGTGCTTGTACTTCTGAGTCATCATGAACAAAACCTCTTCTGTGAGATGCAGACTGAAAGTGAGTTGAGTTACTGCTCCTGAAACTGTAGCTAGGTATCTTCTCCATGCCTCCACATCCACTTCAGCTGTAAACTCAGAAAGGTCGAGGAGTCCTGTAAGCCTCTTTCACTTGAATGGCACCATGAGGTGGTATTGTTTGAGCTCCTGTGTGACTCTCCTGTTGCTATCAATGAGTCAAGCTTGGTATCTTCTAAAGAAAACGTCTTCAGGTGAGAGACTTGGCTCAGTGCCTAAGTAAATCCAAAGCACCCTGGTGGCAAGCACTAAGCAGTGAGACATGTAATGGTAATATCAAAAACTTAGCAAATCTGGGCCGAGTATTGATTGGGAAATGAGGGTAGCAACAGTGTTAAGGAGTTTGGTAAAACGTCCAGCTTGGGGTGGAGTAACTGACTCAGTGTGAGACAGTGAAGAGAACAGCAGTTTGTGAAGCGCAGAGAGAGTACTGCTAGTGGTTTTTTTTTTTTCTTTTGACATTGGGAGACCTTCTATGTGCCATTTGTTATAATGAAAGATGTCCCTTGTCTTCCTTGATAAGCTGTTCTGCTGTAGGAAGGGCAAGAGGTCCTGAGGTTGCAACCAACAGTTTCTAAGCTTTTTTTTTTGCATACCTTTCCCAGTTTAAGTGTTGAAAATGTGTCCTGTTTTCTCTGACTTCAGGTAGCACATGAAGTTTTCTGTTTTGAAAATACATAGGTCATGAAATATTGCCATAAACATGCTTTTTAAGAAACAAAGTTGAGATGTTAGTGTGTTCACATGTCAGAAGACAGTATAGCAAGTCTGCAGGGTTTAAAACCCAGGTAAGATGCTCTTAAATGGATGATCTAGCTATTTTAAATCAGGATATGAGACTGGGACTTTCTCAAAGCTAAGAATCTGGTATCAAGAACATGCTTACCCCCACAGAGACATTTTATGTTAAAAAAGATTAATTTTATTCAAACTTCAAGTATAGGCTGCCCCCTTCTTGGTTTTGGTGAAATCTTGCAATTGCAAGAGTTCCTGTGGATTTTTCCCACCAAAAAAAAAAAAAAAAACCGACTCACTGAACTTTTCCTCTCCTTGAGGCTCTGCCTGCAATCCTGAAAGGGAAAGGGGAAACTCTGAGCTCTTGATATGCACACAAAGGGGGGAGCCTTGCTTTCAGGGTCTGCTCCTCGTTAACATTGGTTTTAGCAATGTTTTAACTACCTCCTATTTTGAGTATCTGATTCCAAAGGTGAGCCGTACAGGATTGACCTACTTCTATGCAAACTCTGTAATAATGGAAAGTTACAAACTAGATTTAGCATTTGGATCAAGAGAGCAAAGCCCTGGTAAAACACTTTTTAAATGCTTTCTTTGGATGCTATGTTTGTATGTATGACTTAGGAAAGTATTTAACTGCTTCTGTTGTGCTGACAAGTAAACATTACCTTACTTGATACCTGTCACTTCAGTATTGCATTAGCTTAGAGTACTTGTGTCTTCACTGGGGAAGAGAGCTGCAAGCTCTGGAAACAGCATCTGATAGCTTGGGGAGGCCATTATGAAGTAACTTGTGAGCATCACAAAACTCTTATCATGAGTGTGATTCAGCTAAGATTCAGTCATATTGGTGTGCTTCCAGAAGGAATTAAGCTGCAAGAAGTCTTTATCAAAAGTTATTTCCACATGAGCTGAGCAATGTGCTTTAAATCTAGCCAAAATGATGACTCTGTAGGGAAGAAAAAATGCAAATGGATAAATCATGAAACAGAAGAGTACTAGAGAAGCAGTGCTGAGAGCAAGATTTATTTCCTTTAACTGGAAGAGTTTATAATATATTCCAGGAGAAGTCAGCCTGCAGCTATTGCTTTCGTTGTAAGTGGCCTCTGGTGCCTTCTACATCTTCTAATCCACATGTGTGGAAGCACAGCTACAGTTCCCTGGAAACAAGGATCTTTTTAACAATTGCAGCACACTGGTAGCATTGTAAGGACAGTCCCAAAGGAAGGCTCTTCCTGGAGCTCTGTGTAGTCAAAAGATGCCACATGGAACATACAAGGCTGATGCGTCTTAAATGTATTGTGAAATCTGGCCTAGAAAGCAGAGCTGGATCTGAAATGAGGTGTGTAGCAATGTCTTGGAATTACGTTGAGAAATTTGTGTTGAAGAATGCTGCTCTTGAGGTTCGTGGTTAGTGCCAGAGAACGGTAAATATCTGTCTGGAAAAATGATCAACAAGCTCTCAGTCTAAAGTGACTGTGTATAACCAGAGGCATTATTTTTCAAAGCGTCCATGAAGAACAGTATTTAGCTGTTGAAGTTCCCAAACACCTACTTAAATGCAGCTATCCTCGTAATATTTCTGGTAATGTTGGATGCTCTAGAAATAATTAGGCTGGGCTCCTCAAATCTCATTCTGCAGTAGAAAAGCATTTTCCACCCCTTAATCCATCCAAGATATATTCAGGGACCAATGTAATAGTCAGTCTCACTATCAAATCAACAGTATTAATGGCTTAGAACCAGTGGACTGACTGAATTCACTGCAGTATTTATAAGGGAGATTTAATGGTGTATCGTTATAACAGCTTCTTCATTACAGCCTGTTACAGTTCCAAAGCCTTAATTGAAGGGGAGCAGGGTGTGTCCTGGGTTTGCCTTGGCTGAACTGCTTATCTGCTGAGCTCTTAAAGTCTGGTTTTTGCTAACTGTAGTCTCCAGTCCTGATTTGTTGCTTAGAGAAGCTGTTGAATCGCGAAATCAGATGTTTCTGTTTTATTGGGGTACAGATTTGCCAGAGTAATAAAAGGGCCTAAACTATCCTTGTAAATGCAGGAGTCCTAGGAAGAGCAGTAGGCAGAGAAAAGGAACAGTTGTATTTTCCTTTGCAGATGACCTTTTCTATTACATCTTTTCTAAAGATAAAACAACATCCCCTAAACTCCTCCTAATGAAAAAACGCTTGTGTACATTTGCGTTAAAGGTAATTTGTGCAGGGGTGGGAACAAACCCCAAATCTAAAAAAGCCACTTCTTGGTTGATGACTGCTCTATTCATGAGAAGAGGGATCAGACTTCAAGACTCTTCCAGGCTCTGTTTGCCAAGTAGGCAAGGAGTAAGTCCACGTCTTTGCTTGTGATGCCTCTGTAAGAGTTGACCTGAGTAACACGGGGCAAGCAAACGATCTTCTGTCTCTGAGTTGAGTTTGGCAGGCAGCATTGTGTTGGCGGCACAAAGGCTGAATGCTTGTTTTTTGGGTGACCCTGTTTTTGTTTCTCCTCTTTCTTTCTTTGTTGTCCTATCCTTTTGACTTCTGCCCTTTCTCTCTGTTTTCTCCTTTATTCTCTCCCGGCTGAAGTGGCTGTTGTACACAGGATTAAGCTGGAGCCTTTCAGAAGGAGATGTTGTGCCTAATACCTACCCATGGGTATTTAAGGCCATGACTTTGATTACAAAAGTCTCCTTGTGTTAGTACTGGTGAATATATTCCTTCTTCAAATGTCTGGATATGAAATAGATCACAACGTTCTCATTTTCAGCTGTGGTTTTCATGAAAAGTAGAAATTTTTTAAGCTCTCTCAGCAGTTTAACTCTTTGTGGGTAACATGAGGAGAGTGGAACTGGCCAGGGAAGCGTGTGTTCTGTGGTGAAAATGAGGGTCCTGATTCCTTTATTGCATTTGAACTCTTTCCATTTAAAAGCCCAGTAGGAAGAATTGCACTAAATGGGAGGTTGGGTTCCCCTAAGACCAAATCTGTCATAATACTTTTAACGGGTTTTAAATCTGAAGCAATGCAAACTCTAAAATAACAAAAAAATCTTTGCTTATTTTTTTTCCTCCCTTCCCCTTTTCTCTTTAAACAGGAATTTTTGCTTATCTAAACTACAGAGTGCCTCGGACCCGGAAGGAAATATTTGAAACCCTGATAAAAGGATTGCAGAGACTGGAATACAGAGGATACGACTCTGCAGGTATGTGAACTAACTCAGCCAATTAATTTTAGCAACTAACAGCTACTTATGTGACTTTTTGGTTACTTTCAACCTCTGCATGTTGGATTTTTCTTTTTTTAATCTGCAGGATAAAAAAAATTCAGAACTAATTACCTTGATTCTTGGAGTTTCTTCTTCTCGTCAGGGTGTTCGATGGGGTGTTTAGCTTTGTAATCAGGCGGTGGTTGAGTTTAGTACACATAAGCAAAGCAAACAGGATGTGAGAGAGATGGTGCCCATGCTGGGTCAGGTAGCGTGTGTCTCAGCCTTTTTTTGTGCGTGTGAGTCCCATGAAAAGATGAGGAAGATTAAACTTGACTTTAAATTGAGTTGGCTGATTTAACTGGGCAAAATATATCAGTCTGTCCTCAAGCAAAATTTGAGATCGGTCGTGTACATTTTCATCTGTGCAGTGGATACAGACTGCATCTAGTTTGAACATACACAGGTCTAGTGACAGATTTCAAGTATATTCCTTTGAAGGATAATTTAAAAATTAATGTTTCACTGGAGCGTGCTTGTCTGTATTTTCTCAGCTTTTTTATACAGTGTATTTTATACTTTAAATAACATTCGTGACTGTGTCCTATCCTGTAGGAGTAGCTATTGATGGAAACAATAATGAAGATAAAGAAAGGTTCATCAAACTAGTTAAGAAAAGAGGAAAAGTAAAGGCCCTGGAAGAAGAGTTGTACAGTAAGTGTCTTAATTACCCCTTTACTTTGGCCTCCCAGACAGATAACATCTGCATCTTGGAGGAAAGTCTGACCATGGAGCTACAGTTACGATTTTGCACCAGAAATAAGTGTTGTGTAATTCAATGGCAGTTAAATCGTTTGTGCCCCCCGAATTTGCACTTGAAAAGCAATCTGACCTTTAGGTATAGTGCTGTGAAATGATCAGTCTCCTCTCCCCTCTTCTGGTTGCTCCTTTGTTCAAGACCTGGGCTCCCTTGGCGCTTTATTCAGATGGTTTCTGTGCTTGGTAGCTGAAATGTCAAAACATGGACTCTGACAGAGTTTATGACCATTTAAGCAGCTGGCTGTCATCACAGGCTGCTGTATGCAGCGCTTCCATCTGCGAAGAACTGAAATTGTGTTTAAATACGTTTACATTATAATTTGTTGCAATGTGGTCTGTTGGCCTGGCTGTTAGTACTGGTGGAAAATGCTTGAGTCTTGGGAACCAAAGTTGTAATCACGGTAGCCTGAACTATCTGAACTGCAACATGAAGAAAGCAAATGGTTTAAAGAAAGCCTGAACATAACTTTTAGTTTTTTGCCTGTAGGAATTCTCTTACTGTTTTACTAGTCATGTGTGGAGGCTCAACTTTAAACATCCAATAAACTGAATTTCTTGTGTATAGAACAAGACGACCTGGATTCAAAAGCAGATTTTGAAACACATTTTGGAATAGCTCACACTCGCTGGGCGACCCATGGAGCACCAAGTGCAGTCAACAGTCACCCTCAGAGGTCAGATAAAAGCAACGGTACGTAATCCCTGCAGCACTCTGGAACTGTACGAGTTCGAAATAGTTCAGTCCACATAGTACCCGTGTTCTTTGTTCCTACTAGGGCTGTGGTTTCTGTTTTGTATACTAGGGCTAAGCTGTTGCCATTCTGTCTAGGATAGACACTTGCAATAAAATAGCCTCTCCTGAGGATAAAGTAACACTGACTTCTAAGCTTTTTTCCCCTCTAATTTTGTGTTCTGAATTAAATGTCTTAATTTTTCATTACTGTTAATTTTCCTCCCCCCCACCCCTTCTAGAATTTGTTGTTATCCATAATGGAATCATCACAAATTATAAGGACCTGAGAAAATTTCTGGTGAGTCTGTGGCAACTTGATTCTAAAGCTAGAAAGTAAATGCTTTACCAGCTACAGTAAGACCTTTCATGACTTTGTTGGAACCCCAGTTGATGTTTTCCTATATAATCTATAAATCGTGGTGGTGTGAAAGAGTCTGCCTAATAAAGATAATCTGGAACTGGTGAAGTGTATTATGTTCTTTTAACCCTAAATGCAGATTCTTTGAGTAGACTAGATTTGTGCTCAAATTCTTTTTAGAGGGTGTGTGGAGTGGGCTCCCTTCTGTCTCTTGTTGCTTGACAGATGCTAAGCAAGTCTTACTACGTGTTTTATTACAATATTTCCAAAAAAGTAGCTATGACAGGGTAAGTCTTTGTTTTGACTGTAGTTCTCTACATCCTCTGGTCCAGTGTAGCGCTCTGCAACAGACTGCTCGCTATGTAGTTTCTGGTGGGAGGCAGCTGAGGGGCCCTTCAGTGTTACTTGCCTGAGGATGAAAACATTTTACTCTTCTATATCATATTTCAGGAGAGCAAAGGCTATGAATTTGAATCTGAAACAGATACAGAAACGATCCCCAAATTGATCAAATACATGTATGACAACAGGGAAAGTGATGACACCAGTTTTTCAGCCTTGGTAGAAAGAGTTATTCAACAGTTGGTAAGTGGGAAGCTTCTTTTTTTCTGTACTACAGCATAAGCTATTTGTGGGGCTCCTTAATATTCTGCACTTAGATCTTCTACAGGAGTCCTTAGAAGGTGCTCCAAATAATGGTTTTTGGCCTCTAAACAATGCTTGATAGACCAAGGAATGAGATTAAAACTTTGGAAACTTCAGTGGTAAATATTTAAATTGCATTGGGAGGTTTTTTTTTTGTTCGGTGGTGGTTTTTCTGGGGTTTTTTAAATCAAGAGGTTATCACAGTTTTTTTAATGAAGTGCCTTTAAAAAAAGTTAATAGGAGTCTCTGGGGGTTGAAATCTCACAGCAAGGACAGTGTGTTCTTAAAGGCTATTCTGATCATGTTAAACATGGCTGTGATTCAAGTTTGTCTAATAATACACCTTGGTCCGTCTTTGGAAATAGATCTAACAAGCTGTACTGATTCATGGTATAGCTGGCTTCCAAACTGTGGAGTGGGAACCTACTGTTACTTAGTATGTGAATGCTTAAAATCATTGATAGATGCATTGCAGGCTTGGAGAAAGCTCGCTTTGTTTTCTCCCCCAGTCTCCGGGCAGATGTTTTCCCTTCCTTTCCTGCAGTTTCTTACACTCTTTTCACCTCCTCTTTCTCCTCTCTGAAGCAGCTCTGTAGGGTCCTCCTGGAGCAGGGCTGGAATATGAACCAAGTAAAGACCTGTGTGGGTCAAGAGGGAATAGTGGTGCAGCCACCTGGGTGAGGGGAAGGGGGACTTCACCTGACCGCAGAGCAGACTGCCTGGAGTCCCTGCCAGAGGAGTGGCTGTTCCCGTCCTGCTTCTCTCTGCAGGACTGGGGAGGGCCTTTGGAATGCTCCAAGTTTTCAAGCAGTGTTTAATGCTATGGAGAGGTTGAGTGTGTGTGTTCCTATCCGGTTCTTGCATTGTAGATTTCATTTGGGGTATCTTGGTGGGTAGAGGTTTTTTGTTTTAAGTACATTAGTGAGAATTTCCTGCTTAAACTAGAAGTAGTAACTCCAAATTTCAGCTGAATGTGTGATAAAATGTAGCTACATGCACATTCTTATTAAAAGTAAATGTCTAACAGTCTTTGTACTGATTATGAGTAACATCTCGGAGACATTCTTAGCCCTTGCATTGGAAGGTACTGGTTTTATTGATAAAGAGGGGCTAAGTGCTCACTTCCTGACCTTTCAGCTGTTCCACTGTTACGTGCAAGTGAGCTTGTTCTGCTCTGTGACCAATTCCTTTAAAGGTGCCCTCTGCCCTCCAAGAAGAGATTCCTGATAGTAGTAAAGAGCTTTTCTTCACATCCTCCTTGGGGAAAAGGGGCCCCAGCTTAATGAGATGCAACTAATTGAGATAAGTCGTTTAGGATTTTCTTTCTCTCTTCTGTTTGCATTGGTTTCCAGGAAGGTGCTTTTGCATTGGTTTTCAAGAGCATCCATTACCCAGGTGAAGCTGTTGCTACCAGGTTAGTAAAAGTCCATTTTATACATAATTCAAGCTTTTTAGGTAAAAAAAAAAAGCTAATGTCTCTTAAACCCTAGAATACTGATGATTAAAGTGCTTAATTAACCAAAACGCCAAAGGTAGCTTGCTGCAGCAAAGCTCTGTGGAGCATATCCTCAACTGACTATTAAATATAACTTAGTTTGAGCTGTACTGACTGCAAGTCACACAATTTTCAGAGGCTTCTGTTGACTCTCTATAATCTTTAAGTCATTTAATAAATTAGCTGTGACTGTTCCCTTTTTCAGGATACAAATAGTACTGAAAAGTAATCGGAGATGTTTTCTTGCTTCATGCAAATACACTTTTGGTTGGGATTGTCCAAATGACTCACTGAGACCGTACCACTGACAAACTCATTCCCATAGTCTGTCCTTCCATCTGTTACAGCGTGTCAATAAAGAAGCTTAGTGTATCTTTTGTTTCTAAAGTTGTATTAAGAGTGTGCTAGTGTTTCTCCCCCTAAATAAGAGAGAGAAAAGGTGTGGTTCCACTTTACTTCACACTGAATAAAGACTGAGGGAAGTACATTCAGGTTGGCTGAAATGCCATCATGGTAATAGCCTGTACAAGTAGTGTTCCCAGCTGTCTTAGCATTTATTAGATTTTTCTGTATATGTTCTATTTTTATGACTTGGAAAACAGCTTTCAGGAAATGTAGAGATATTAAAGCAGCAAGTGAAGTAGCAGTGGGAATAAAGACTGTTTTATACTACAGCCAAAAAGCCAATTGTTTCTGTAGTCTAAAATGGTGAAAACGCCAGCTGTACCATCCCTCTAACTGGAGAACATCTTCTGAAATGAACTGTGCTAAATGTGGTTCAGGCTTGGGTTTTTCAGAGTGAAGGGATTAAGAGAAGCTAAAACTGTAATATGAAGTGTTGGGGGGTGAATTGCTCTTTTATTCCTGTGATAGATTTTTCTTTTAGATCTTCAGTGTGGCTTATGACCCTTATAATTAAATGATCTTAATATTTTACAGTTTCAGAAGTGCAGTAGTGATGGCTGACTTGTCTGAATGTAGAAGGCCAAAGGGTGGAACAGTATTTCAACAGTAAAGAGCACTGACACAAACTGCTGCCTCAGTTCAGAGGCAGAGTAAGCCTTGTTTGAAGCCAGTATTCACACTCGTGCCTGTGCTAAGCTATTTTGTGATTACTGGAAGGAAAAAACTGGTTCATATAATTTACTCTACCTGAGTGTAGCTCGTGGGGAAAGAATCTCTAAAGCTTATGGTACTTACTCACACAATAATATTTGGCAAATCTTACAGAAACAAGCCAAGTTTATATAACTCCTGCCATGTAATGGCTTTAGGATCAGGGTTGAGGAGGATCTTCCTATTTAGGAAGCTAGATGGGATATTGTCTTTCAACTTCACAAATGTCCTTTGACTTCTCTGTGTGCACCTTTCTCTTTATAAACTTGCATGTTTTCCCTTTGCAGGAGAGGGAGCCCTTTGCTCATTGGGGTTAGGAGCAAGTACAAGCTCTCTACTGAACAGATTCCTGTTTTATATAGAACACGTAAGTTGATAAATCCAATTATGTTATTTTTTTAAAAAAAATTTTTACTTTATTATTAGAAAACAGGTTAATCAGTCTTTGTACTATAGAACTACCAGCTGATGCCCCAAATAGTGTCTTAGCTGACAATATTATTTTTATACTACTGAATGCATAGTTCATGTAAAAGTCCCATCCTCCCAAAATGCTCAGGAGGATGTGAGACCTTGAACCTGTAGAGTCTGTAATCTCTAACTTGAACAGGTCTGTTTCTGCGTTTAAAGTGTCTCATCTCTAATAGGTGACATTGAGAATGTGAAGAACATGTGCAATTCACGAATGAAAAGACTGGACAGCTCCACTTGCCTTCATGCTGTGGGGGATAAGGCAGTAGAATTCTTCTTTGCTTCAGATGCAAGGTAGTAAAAGTACTTACAGCTTTCTCAAAATACTGTTTTTGTTCAGAAGTGAGTTAGCTCTGGAAATCATACTCGTATCTTGCTGCTGCACAATTGTTTTCTGGTAGAAAGCTTCTAATCCAAATAACATCATAAAGCCCCCAGGCTAAGGTACTTGAAGGATGTGAGTGACTTGACATCAGTATTTGAACTGCAAACAAGTGCAGTATCTGCCAGTTGCTAACCTCTGTGTAAAGACAAAGTACATCCAGTTAGGAAGAGAAGTTGGTTTTGGCATTTTGATCCAGCGATCAGAGGAAGAAATAGTGGTGGTGTTCCAAATGTTGCAGGAACCTGGACATCAGATATGCATTTCAGAAACAAGGTCATGACCTCAGGAGTCCATGAGGAATACAGGAAGGGAACATCAGATCAACAGGAACTTGCTGATGCAAGGTGCTGTGGTTCCTGAGCCTTCCGCTCCACGTTCCTGTGACGGTGCAGGAGGAGCAGCAGATGGAGCCATTGCCTTTGAGATGCCTCACTCTGTGCTTATGTCCAAAGGCAGAGAGAAGTGGGGCTGGAAGTGCTGTGTGGCACATGTAATTGCTTCAAGGAGTGCTGACACCACGTCTTACTGACAGGTCGCGTTTGTCTTGCTTCTGTTTTTTTCTGCAGTGCTATCATTGAGCACACCAACAGAGTAATTTTCTTAGAAGATGATGATATTGCAGCAGTAACTGATGGGAAGCTTTCAATTCACCGCCTTGAGCGTTCAGCTAGTGATGATCCTTCCCGGGCCATCCAAACCTTGCAGATGGAATTGCAGCAAATCATGAAGGGTGGGTTGAAACATCTGGAAACGAGTATCATCAAAGATGGATAGTTACTGTCTGTGTAGTAGATCTGGCAGAAAACTGCTGATTTATTGCAAAAATGACATGTTATTAAGGCTGTTTGTACTGGAAGCTGACAATTCTAAGCTCTAATACCAAGGGACGATGGGTGGTATGGGACTCTACCCATTCTTAGCCTTGGAAAAGTCCTAGATACTTCTACTCATCTCAAGACTTAGTGAAAATGTAACTAATGTTGAGATGTTGTAGTTGTTGGCAAACTTTGAATGCAAACTAAGAACTGAAGTGAAATACGGAAGTTTCCTTAAAAAGGCATTCAGTGACCTTGTCAATGTCAGGAAATGAAACCAAAAATAGAGCAACCTACCAATCCCTCCTTTCTTCTCGCTTATTTCTATGCTTTTGTTTAAGCTAACAGTCATCTTAAATGAGCTTGCTACCACAGGTCGTCTTAAAAGTCCTCTCTTCGTTAATTGAAGCCTGTTACAATTACAAACCTGAGCGTTACCATGTGATGTTTTTCTGAACAGGTAACTTCAGTGCCTTCATGCAAAAGGAAATCTTTGAACAACCGGAATCAGTTGTCAATACAATGAGGGGCAGGGTGAATTTTGAGAGCAGCACAGGTAACTCAGGACAGGCTTCAAGCTGCGCTAAGCCTGCAAATTTTGGACATATTTCCTAGGAAATACACCATTGATATGTGTGTGTTTGTTTGCAGTTCTGCTGGGGGGGCTGAAGGATCATCTGAAAGAAATCAGAAGGTGCCGAAGACTGATCATTATTGGCTGTGGGACCAGTTACCATGCTGCAGTAGCTGTATGTTCAGCCTTAGCTGAAATGCTTGTGTGACTCCTAGTTGCTGAGTTTTTAGACAACAGCTCTTCATCTGCTTTATTTCTTCTGTATCTCAAACTTTGCCTTCCATTGAGGGGTCTCACCCTTTTATTCAGTCTTCCCTCGTGCCACATTCTTTATTAATTCTCCGATGCTGTTACCTACCAGGCTAGAAATTAACTTGTCACCTTGGTTTTTAAAGCTCTGGTGAGCTGTAGTTAGGAGTTTTTGTAACAAGAATCCACTTATGGGTTTATTAATCCAGATTATGCCTGACTCTTGAGATAGCAAGACTTACATGGGTGGCAATATTAACCAATGTTGTGTGTGCTTGAGTACAGACTCGACAAGTATTGGAAGAGTTAACTGAATTACCAGTGATGGTGGAACTTGCTAGTGACTTCCTGGATAGAAACACGCCTGTTTTCAGAGATGATGTGTGCTTTTTCATAAGTCAGTCAGGTGAGCTGCATTTACTGTTTGCCTTCAGTTGAGTGCAATCTGTAGGAAAAAGTTTAAAAAGCCAGTGATTTACTGCTTTCTGCATGTTGTAAGGGACGATGGCTAAGGGGCCGGATTTGTCTTGGATGGGAATTTTTTTCAGACCTGATTCAACTATACAGACAATAAGCAAGTGCTTGAAGATTATTTTAGTTCCATTTGTGTAAGTGTGGATGTGGTTGTTTAAAAGACACTTGTGTAGAATTTTGTGCTTTTCAGGAATCATTACTCTCCTCTGTCATACCGAAGTCTAGATGTCAATGTTTTCCAGGTGAAACTGCAGATACGCTTATGGCCTTGAGGTATTGTAAAGAACGTCGTGCCCTGACAGTTGGCATCACCAACACAGTTGGAAGCTCAATATCTAGGGAGACTGACTGCGGGGTCCATATCAATGCAGGACCCGAGATAGGTGTGGCAAGCACTAAGGTAATTGCTGTTCACCATTTGGCTTTCGTACCTCAGCCTTGTGGAATCCAATTAAAATGTTCGTTGCAGCTCTTCGAACTGAGATGGTAGTAACTCTCTGCAGACTTAGCTGCTAAATGTTTTGTTTTGTCTGCAGGCGTATACCAGCCAATTTGTGTCTCTTGTAATGTTTGGCCTAATGATGTCTGAAGACAGAATTTCCCTGCAGAAAAGGAGACAGGAAATCATTAGTGGACTAAAATCATTGCCAGGTATATTGATATTTTGGGTTTGAGGAGGGATAGGGGATGTTGGTTAACAGGCAATACAAAATACCACTTGGGGATGTTTCTTTCTCATTTAAGTATTGTTCTCCCCCTCCTCCTGAAAGATAGACAATGTAAGGAAAATAGATTATTGGCTTCTGCACTAAATGACAATTTTCCAAGTGCCCTTCCAAGAAAAGTGACAGGAAGATCAGAACTTGTGGGTTGGGTTTTTGGTTACCATAAGGTAGTTTTGTATGAGATACATTACTTGATTTCATAAATTAATGATTTGAAATTTTTAAAGCTTTTCACATTAAATCAGGATAGATAAAAGGAAACAACTGAAGGTGACTTTAAAATAGATGTTCAAAACTTCCGTTAGACATACAAATGGGATGTTTGAGCCCTGCTTGAGCCAAGTTACTTTAAATTTGTTACTGTAAATAAGGCCGGAGAAAATATACTGCAGGCAAAGATGCAAAGTTGATGGTTGAATTATATTAAGTGTATTTGTTCTAACAGATTTTTAGAACATCCTACTACAAGCACTAATTTTTCTAATTAAAGCACTAATTGATTTGTGCTTTGTGTGCCCCAATAGAGATGATTAAAGAAGTCTTGTCCTTGGATGAGAAGATACACGATCTGGCTCTTGAACTGTACAAACAAAGATCGCTGCTGGTTATGGGTCGTGGGTATAATTATGCCACTTGTCTGGAAGGAGCTTTGGTAGGAACCTCTCAGTATCATTGGATGTTACTTACAACAAGCTTTTGTGGCTTCTGCAACATAGTTTATTTCCAACGTTTCATTACAACTTAATGCTGCTGCAGTAAAGCTGCTATCTGTAACTGAGAGCATTTAGTCCTGTTGAAAAACACGTACATAAGGTGAACCTGAATGATAGCAATTTCTTGTTTCTTTCACATAATAAAATGCAGTGTTTAAGGAGTCTATTTAAACCAAACAAACAGTTTAAAATGCTGACCCATTTGAAAATAACTTCAGAAAAACACAATGTGCTGATGTTCAGATGAGATGCTTGTGCAGGAAAAATCTTACATGATGAATGTTCTGGTGGAATGGACACATCCATCTCTGAGATGGTCGAGATGCTAAAGGCAGACTGCATTAGCCAAGGTTGTGCTGGGTGTTTTTGACACTTATGTTGATTACTTCATTTATTTATCTGCAAATGCATGTGCATGGGCAAGCTCTGCTTCCTGCAGCAGCCTGCTAGAAATCCCAGCAGACAAGCCTGGCTGTTTTCGCTAGTGACTGATCTTTGAAAACACCATTTTGATACCACGTGTCTGTATTTGAGGCATATGTACAGCCTTGTTGTTTTTCTTCCCGTGGCTTCTATTTATCAACTGATTTACTAGTGACTTGGTGGCATTTGCTTTTCTTTTTTCAGAAAATAAAAGAAATCACCTATATGCACTCTGAAGGTATCCTGGCTGGTGAGCTGAAACATGGGCCCTTAGCCCTCATAGATAAACAAATGCCTGTTATCATGGTGATAATGAAGGATCCTTGTTTCACCAAGTGCCAGAATGCTCTGCAACAGGTCACTGCTCGACAGGTAAACTGCTGAACTGCTACAGTGTCACAG
>NW_010411198.1:0-3533 GCF_000710305.1 Buceros rhinoceros silvestris | reverse complement strand
ATAGTGCACATATTGCTGCTGGCTGTACCTCAGAAAAAGGATGTATTCACGATTGATTTTTCTAAGTGAGCTATAAATAAGATGCTATATCTGCATTGTAGGTTGTCATTACAGGTTAATACCAGTAGTTAAAACTCACTGTGTGGGTCGTGTCCAGTTTTCTTCCTTGCTTTGAAGCAGATTGAATAATGTTAATTCTACAAGGTCAAAACATTCATGTCTCAAACAAGTGACTGAAAAGTCATCATGCAAGGCTGGCATTGTCTTTGTTAGCTACCTGAGGCAAGCTGTGAACGGGTATTTCAAGCAGTGCTAAGCCAGCTCTTTAAAAACACTGCAAAATTTTTCTTTTCAGGGTCGTCCAATCATTCTGTGTTCAAAAGAAGACACAGAAAGCTCAAAATTTGCCTACAAGACGATTGAGCTGCCTCATACAGTTGACTGCCTTCAAGGAGTCCTGAGTGTTATTCCTCTCCAGTTGCTTTCATTCCACCTGGCTGTTCTCAGAGGATATGATGTAAGTGCTTGCTTGATTTAGCACTCCAGTGAGCACAGCTTTGAACTCCTCCTACCACTGTCAAGCAAGAGACCCAGTTATATGGCAAATCTAACAGCACTATGGTGATAGTGGAGCTTACAGTGACTGTGGTAGCAGAGGTGACATTTCTTCAGCTTTTTTTGATTGGTATTCTTCTGAAAAAGATGGTGAGGATCAGTTGCTTAATTTCATGAGTTGAAAGTTCAGAAAGGACTTTTTCAGAGAACTAAGTCTTAGAATGTGATACTGCACTGTAACCTAAAACAGGTCGGTGCTTTGTATGGCTGGGTTTGGTGGTGGCTGGGTGCGTCAGTCTGATAGCAGTGACTGTGCTGGAAAGGTTCCCTGTGCAAAACAAATGTATTTTATTTGTTAGGGTTTTGGAAGCAAGAAAGAAATCAAGTGAGTCATTATCTGCAGATCTACGGTCTCTTGTGTGTTAATGTGTCTAGAATAAAGCAGAACTCATTAGGGTGTCTCAAAAAAGCACACTCAGTGAACTGTCAGATGCAGGATGTCAGTATAACTCTGTCAAACACTGACAGTCTGTCTCTTCGTTCCAGGTGGACTTTCCAAGAAATTTGGCCAAATCTGTTACTGTAGAATAACATCCAAGAATAGCTGATGTGTTTGTCACCAGACCTCCGAGTTACACTTGTAGAAATGTGATGTTCTGGATTGATAGGTACACATTTTTCTAAAAAAGAATGACAGTGCTAACAGGAAAGTGTCAGAAGGATTTATCTTGCAGCTTTAAAAGCTTTTGATGTGCCTTGTACCCAAGTGCTTTTGCTCACAGCAAAATATTCCTCCAAGTCCTGAAATTGCCAAAGAAGAAAATTGTTTACACAATTTGTTTTGGTTTACACAATTTGTTTGGTTACACAATTGTTTTGGTTTTGATACTGAAATTTTTTTACTGTGCAATATATATATACAGCTCTCTTCAGAGTAACTGTGAACTTTTTTAGCCTACACTACTTAACTAGTTTTATAGTATTTATAACTACAATTGTATAGCTTTTTTAAGTTATTTTTTTTAGTACAGTGTTTATTTGTAGCATTGGTAATGCTCAGAATGTAAATACTGAGCATGTTCTCACTTATGTACAGTTGTTAGGGGTTTTTTTTCCTACTTCAGCCTCAAACTGGAAATTTGTCCCTCTTTCTCCCCAGCTTCCCCTTCCCTCTTTGCATCTGTTTTATATTTAACCAGTCATTCGCACAGCTCTTCTGTGGCTGTAAATTTCCAGCGATGTTTTCAATTTTGGCTTCTTGCTACTAATTGTTTGAAAAGCCAGAGCAACATCTTGTTTGTATGACACCCCAGCTCTTACTTGCATAACATGTACAGTGCAACAAAATGAGGAAATTGGATGTCTTTCAAGTGATAATTCTTGAAGGGTGTACAATAAAATGACAATGTAATTAAGTTTATATAATTCTTGTTCTGTTTTTTTAACTTGGTGACTCCTTGTCTCAGGTCTGAACAGAGGTACAACACCACAGGACTCTGATATGAGTAGGAGAGACTGTTCTCCTCCAGTCTTGCCTATATCCAGTTATCAGAGTTCTTTCCTCTGATTCTTGGGTTTGTTCTTTGTGTCACACAGTTCTTCCAGGTAAAGGGAGACAGCTGCAGTGTGACAAAATAATGTGCTGGGTCACAAGAGCTTGCTCCATCTCTCCCTCTCTGAAGCACCTGAGTTCAGGAGAACGGGGTGTGGTGGCTGTTCATCAGTGTTTTGCCAGACACATACTGGTACAGCGCTGTGAGCCCTGATTGGGGCTTGTTCTCCAGCTGTTGATTAAACCCCTGTGTTTACCTTCTGCAAAGGTAGATGAAAGAGCAGAGAAATTTCCTGCAGCTGAAAACAGAAGCTGTGTCTGTATTTTTACATGTGGTGTTTATGGTCATAAAGTTGCCTCCTTGGCCAAGAAAAAGTTGCTGTAAACTTGCATTTAATACAGTATCCAAACTACAGATACTGGAATATATATATTAAAAAAACCCTGAACACCCTGGACCAGCAAATTGGAGACTACTCAGTACATCTTTGGGGCAAAGGCCTTTCCTTAACGTATATATTTGCAAAAGCGTGCTACTGGTTGTGACCCATCCCACAGTAGGAACCATCTATAAATGTCAAAAATAAGGTGGATGCACCCAGAAGGTTCTCTGCTTGTATTTTGGAACACTCAGAAGTCATAATATTTTATTTCTGCATTTTATTAACTATTCCTTGGCAAGTAAAGTTTTCTCCATGCTCTCCCTCTGCTGGCTTGCTTCTAAGTGGGGGCATTTGAATGCTTATGTAGGTTAATAGCTGGAAAGTGTTACACTAACTTTAACAGGAGCTTCTTGCTGGAAACTGTTCCGCTGCTATTTATAACCACGTAAAGGAACCCAAACCAGAACACAAAGAGCAGTAATACTCTGACCTAGGTGCCAAGAACATTAACTTGGTGTCCAGCGTGCTTTGGTAAGTGATGCAAAGGCCCCTCTTACTGTCTGTCTCAAATTTTATCCTCTTCACATTAAAAAGTGCAGCTATTAAAGGAAAAATGTCCTCTAGTCTATGAGTTATTAAATAAATGGCAATGTGTTTTCCTAAACTCGTGATGAGGGCAGAAATCACAGCACTGAAAGCTGTTGTTAGTCCTAGGAGAGGTGAGAAAACAGACGGAGTTTATTTTTAGCCAGCAGCTGTTTGAAAAAGCGAGCGGTTCTAAGGTCAGGGCAGATGCGATGGCATGTGCAGGAGCTCTGTGATGTGGGAGCGGGGTCCGCAATGTCTGGGCTACCTGCGGAGGGGACAAACCCCCTCCCTTCCGAGCCACCCACCCGCGAACAGCCCCGTGAAGCCCTTGCCCCAGTGCTGGGGGCCCTCACGAAGGCGCGGGGCAGCGCTGGCGTTTCCCCGCGCTGTGGGACCGGGCACTGTCGCCGTCCCAAAGCACGGGGGCGAGGTGACCACAGTGCCGCGGCGCTCTG
>NW_010411197.1:742-1046 GCF_000710305.1 Buceros rhinoceros silvestris | reverse complement strand
CAACCAAGACCATCCCGGGTATACAAGCTGGGGCAGCCCCAGCACATTGTTCCTCCTTGTCCTCTTCTTCCTCAACACACACCATCCCAGGCACAGGAGCTGCGGCAGCTCCAGTACCTTCCTCCTCCTTCTTCTCCGTCCCAACCCAGGCCATCCTTGGCACACTGGGAGGTTCCTCCGCCATCGCGCCGCAGCTTGGCCTCACGCGATTCCGCCACAGGGATCGGAGACATCTCCGAAAAGCACCACAGATGCGGGTCAGCAGCAAACGACGTGGCTGTGGAGGGACTTCGTCCCTCACCAC
>NW_010411197.1:0-493 GCF_000710305.1 Buceros rhinoceros silvestris | reverse complement strand
GTGACACACTGCACTGTCCCCTGCTCTGGGCATGCTGGGGTTACCATGGCACCACCAGTGTGTCACCGTCTGTGTCACCACGTGTCACAAAGGGCTCTGTTCACTAGTCTATCAGGATCCTCCACTTGCTCTGGATGAAATCCCAAACTGCTGGCAGTGGCCACTGTCCCAGGCTCTTGCCCATGATGCCCCCGACTCACCCACGTCAGGCCAGACCTGTGCGTCATGGTCTTGAAAAACTTTTGTGGAACCTAAACAAGACCTGAGAGATGTTCAGGAGACCCAGCAACAAGAGCAGCTGGCCTGGACATCCCAAGGCTCTTCCAAACTCTCCAGAGCTGTTGTGATCAGCCTGCAGGGAAAAGGGGAGGTGAAAGAGCAGGACAGACTATCCCCCGGGTCTCCCCCTGAGATTGGGTGTGATTTCCAATAAACAGCAAGAAAGAGCAGCTCAACCTCCCACCCAGGGATGGCATCACACCACAAGCTGACA
>NW_010411196.1:14941-15282 GCF_000710305.1 Buceros rhinoceros silvestris | reverse complement strand
GAGCTAATCAGTGATGTCAAGATTGGAGGCAGTCTGGGCTTCAGTGGAACTGGTGGAGTTCATAGTCCTGAGGGATGTGGGTCAGGCAAACAGCAAAGTCAGAATCCTGAATTTTAGGAAAGCAAAACTCTTTTGACCAATTAAATGTGGGGTTAAAGTACATGCAGGGAATAATTATATTGGACCAGAACTCAAAACAAGGAAGTCTAGCCCAAACCGGGACAACAGCCCATCAGAGGAGATGCGATATGGGACCTGATGGTCACAAGCACAGGTGAGCTAATCAGTGATGTCAAGATTGGAGGCAGTCTGGGCTTCAGTGGAACTGGTGGCGTTCATAG
>NW_010411196.1:0-14253 GCF_000710305.1 Buceros rhinoceros silvestris | reverse complement strand
GGTTGTGTAGGGATGGGGTCAGGAAGGCCAAGGTGCAGCTGGAACTGAACTTGGCAAGGGATGCAAAGAATAATAGGAAGGGCTTCTACAGGTATGTCAGCCAGAAAAGGAAGGTCAAAGAAAGCATAACTCCCCTGGTGAGCAAGACTGGCAAGCTGGTAGCAACAGACAAAGAGAAGGCTGAATTACTCAACTTTTTTGCCTCAGTCCCCACTCTCCCATTGTAAGAGAAGGTCAGATTTGTGACCACCTGAGGAGCCTGAACATACACAGATCTAAGGGAGCTGATGAGATGCATTGGGAGGGAACTGGCTGATGTAGTTGTCCAGCCACTCTCTTGTGCTGTTCTGGTAGTGGAGAGGATAGAATTGAAACTCAGAGGGTAAAAAGGGAAGACACCTTTTGGAGAGTCCTGATGAGATACATCCCAGAGTCCTGAGGGAACTGGCTGATGTAGTTGTCAAGCCACTCTCCATGATATCTGAAAAGTCCTGGCAGTCAGGTGAAGTCCCTGGTGACTGGGCAAAGGGAAACATTGCACCAGTTTTTAAAAAGAGTAGAAAGGAGGACCCTGGGAACTACTGATCTGTCAGCCTCGCCTCTGTGCCTGGGAAGATCATGGAACAGATTGTCCCAGAAACTCTGCTAAGGCACCTGGAGGACAAGGAGGTGATTTAACACAGCCAGCATGGCTTCACTAAGGGCAAGTGCTGCTTGACCAAACTAGTGGCCTTTTCTGATGGAGGGACCACATCAGTGGACAAGGAAAGAGATATGGATGTCATCTATCTGGACGTCTATAAGGTTTTTGACATACCACCCTCCGCCCACCCCAACATCCTTCTGTCTGAATTGGAGAGATATGGATTTGGTTGGTGGACTGTTTGGTAGATAAGGAATTGGCTGGATGGTCGCATCCAGAGGGTAGTGGTCAATGACTCGATGTCCAGATGGAGATTTGTGACAAGTGCTGTCCCTCAAGAGTCCATACTGGGACCAGTTTTGTTTAATATTTTCATCAATGACATGGACAGTGAGATCAAGTTCACCCTCAGCAAGTTTGCAATGACACTGAGCTGAGTTGTGTGGTTGACATGCCAGAGGGCCAGGATGCCATCCAGAGGGACCTGCACTAATGGGAGAAGTGGGCCCATGTGAACTTCAGGAGGTTCAACAAGGCTAAATGCAACATCCTGCAACTGAGTTGGGGCAATCCTCAATATCAATAGAGGCTGAGGGATGATGTGATTGAAAGCAGCCCTCTGGAGAAGGACTTTTCATGCTAGTGTATGAAAATTCGGACATGACCCAGTCATGTGCACTCACAGCCCAGAAGGTTAACTGCATAAAAAAAAGCGTGGCCAGCAGGCTGAGGGCTGTGATCCTGCCTCTCTACTCCACGCTGGTGAGACTTCACCTGGAGAACTGTGTCCAGCTCTGGAGTCCTCTGCACAAGAAGGACATGAACCTGTAGAAACGGGTCCAGAGGAGGGCCACAGAAATGATCAGAGGGATGAAGCACCTCTGCTATGAGGACAGGCTGAGAGAGTTGGGGTTGTTCAGGCTGGAGAAGAGAAGGCTCTGGGGAAACACTTTTGTGGCCTTCCAAGAAAGAGGGGGACAATCTTTTTAGCAAGGCCTGTTGTGACAGGATGAGGGGTGATGGTTTTAAGCTGAAAGAGGGGAGATACAGACTAGATCTAAGGAAAAAATTTTTTACAATGAGGGTGGTGAAACCCTGGCACAGGTGGCCTGGAGAGGTGGTAGATGCCCCATCCCTGGAAACATTGAAGGTCATGTTGGATGGGGCTCTGAGCAACCTGATCTGCTCACTGCAGGAGGGTTGGACTATTTTGTCTATGACAGGTGTTCAGACTAAGTGCAGATACCAGCTGTCCTGTAGTCTGCTAGATTTACCTAAATCCAATTCAAAAATCAGATAGGATTTGTGACTCTTGCTGATGATAATTCTGTAACAGAAGCAGAAAATCAGGAGATGGAGTTTTTGCAGATGTGCAAATAACGGTTTTATTTGATATTTCAATCTGAAGCTCAATAATGCCATGCTGATTTTATGCTTTTAGAGAAGGAAATACAATGTAAAGCAACTTAAAAACTAGAAACTTACAAAGCTGTAGTTTTTAACATGTGCAAGTTGTCATTCCCTGAATCCATCTGGTCAGAATTCATCCAGTCAACAACAAAAAATGTAGTAAGTTGATATCAAGCAAAATAGCCCCACTGATGCAGAAATGTCAGGGGAATAGGGTAAAACCACCTCTACACAGCTACAAGCCTCGTTATTGGTCTCACTGAGAAACTTTATAGCAGATCAAATCAATTGTGATGTGTGTTTGCAAGCATCTTTATCTGCCATCCTAATCTGTAATGGAGTATTCCAGTCAACTATTTTTTTATTCCAAATTCTTGGTAAGGAAATAGGAAGATACTAAATCATCATGAAAAACATTGTTTTGCCTTCATGTGTGATGATCTGGGACAATGACTGTTCTTTGGGGAGGAGAGACTGTAAAAAGCATTTATCTTATTTAAGTAGTTCTAGCAAGGAGCAGTTCATGGGTTAATGCTGTGAATATCCATCTTGACAAACAAAATTATATCTTTTTCTAATGAATACACTTTCTGGCTCCCTGGAAAATGATGCCACAGAGATACCATTTTTAACTTTTCTGTCTATTTTTGTCTTTTCCTTAGGATTATGACAGCACTTTATGCATGTAAAAGACCCAGAGTTCATGCTTTACTGAGCAGAAGCCAGCGATGTCTTCTTGCCTCTTCCTCTGCTTCTACTTTTGATGTGTTTTTCCATGCTGTGGAAACTCATGTAGGATTATTATGCTACTCAGGCAAAATCTTATAACCCAAAGTAAGTCTCTCTTTTAATATCCATCATAATCCATTAAGGCTAGAATCCTGCATGTTATCTATCTTTGTATACCCATTGGATATGTAGTGCCAGACTTCAAAGTAACACTATTTATGTCTGTATGCAAAATATATTTAAGGGACTTATCCCTGTTTCACTTCAGGGGATTGGAGTAAAGTGACTAATTTAATCAGATGCCGTCTTGCTTAAAAGTAAATGGTAACCAGTGGTAAATGTGTGTGAGAGACCACTGAGTTACAATACATAACTGTCCCGGGTTCAACATGGTGGAATCGGATGCTCTTCTGTTTTCTGGCTTTCTTCTTCCCAGAGAGCTGTGGTTCTTCCAAGCTTCCGGGAAGGAGGACATGCCTCTTTGAATGAAGTCATAAAAGGGGGCGTGTTGAGAGATTCGACCACATCTTGCTTTCCCCTCTGCTCTATCTACTGTCCTCTCTATCTTGTCCGTGCTGCGGCGCTCTCAGATATGCCGTGCAGGACTCTTGAATCTTATGCCCTCGGACTGGAAACTTTCATCAAGGAGAGAAAGCCATGTCCGTGACCTGCTATTTCCCTGAAGCAGTAAAAGACTCCTTCTGCAAAATGGGTAGAACCTTCTCCATCTTCTGCCGATTCCTGGCGGGGGTGGTCTGTAAACTGTCTTGCCCCGATGGATTGACCCAGCGGTACCCCTTATCTCTGCGGCAGATGCAGCAGGCCCAATGCGCAGCGGAATTTGAAGATATTCCCTTAAGACGCAACCTCGCCGGCCCATGATGCAGATGTGTGTGTGTGGGAGTCTGGGAAGAGCTATCCTTGGCAAAGAAGAGTTCTCTGCAGCCACTCCAGAAGAAAGACGGACTATGTTTTATTTGCATAAAAGGTTTGCTTCAGGAGAAAGTTCCTATAATCAGAGCATTTTCGTCAGGTGAACGGACTACGGACTGGACTTTTCCTCCCCCCCCACCCCGGCGTGGTGAGCCATTGTGGGGCGGAGTTTGTAAGCAGGGATCGTTCCGATTGGGAGATTCTATATGTGACTGTACACTTTTATCTGTTCTCCCTTTATCTCTTTCTCTCCCTTTTCCAGTCCGGTTTAACTTCGAAAATGATTTTACTTCGAGGGTGTCTGCACTATTAAACTTTTCTGCTTCTATCTCTCATATATGTAGTCTGTGTGTTATCATTTCCTTTGCCCGGCTAAAGCCTTAATGAGATCGTTAACATGCTGATAAGCCGTTAACAAGCATCAAAAGTTTTCTGTGTGAGCTTTGGCTGGTTTTGCCAGCCGACACACTCTTTCGTTGCATTCCTTTCAGTGGGAAACAGCCCCCCTTTTTCAAACTGCAACAATAACACAACCAAGACCTCTGAAAAAGGATCACAAATGCAAAAGAAACTTACTTGTGTGTGAGTGCAATATAATTCCATATCAAAAGGTCCATAGCTCTTGAGAAGAAGCTCCTCTTGTTCATGGTTCATAATGTCCTTTACATAAAAAAGGAGAAGTCTGGATCTCAGCTAACCCCAGGAGCAGCTTGAATTTTGACATGTCCCCCAAACTCACGTCCTAAGATCCTCTGGATGGTGTAAAAATCATAAAGTTGGTATGTAAACATGGGACACACAGTGTTGGGCCCTTCTTAAGAGAGAATATAGGACTTTTTGCTGGTCTGATGTCAATGAGTTGCCTGACAAGTGGCCCCCTAATTGGTGAACGTCAGACAAAATAAATTGGGACAGTTAGGCAAGACAAAGCATACACTGACACTGGGTAAAATTACATTACATGCTTTAAAGTGCACAATGCATCTAAGAGTTTTCTTTCCTCCTATAAGCACAGCGGGGTAAAACAAGCCTGTATCTAAAGGTGCCGCAGCTATACAGGGACTATGTATTTGGCCTAGCCTAGCCTTAGGATTGCTAATAAAAGACAGAATAGACGTAATGACTATTCTCAAACTTCCTTTGAGTAAAGCAGAATGATCACATTTTTGCAAAATAAACTTAAATTTTAGCATCATTCACTAGGCCATTTACATAACCAGGGATCCACTTAATTGGTAGTGCCATTTTTCTGAAACAAAGACCAACTTGCAGTGCCCTTTGTGTTGAGCTCAGTTCAGCTTTCTTTACAATGCCTGTTGTTGCCCTCTATATTCATCAGCACCTTGCCTGTGCCCATCTGTTTTTAGCCAAGGAGGGCTTACATTGACCACTGATACTCCATGCCCTGGCTGAGGCCAGCATTAGTGATTACTGGTGTTGCACAGTCAGATTAATATATTAATCCCTTTTGCCTCTGTACAGTGAGAGTGAGAACAGAGGCCGGTAGGGGATATGGGTGGGCCCACAAGTTCAGCCCTGTTGTTTGGCTCTACAGGCTCCACACCATCATCATTTACAAAGGTACTTCCACTGGCTCATCAAATATGATGTCCCAGATGTCCCTCTTTTACAGCCTTGCCTTTCTCTTGCCAAGCTTGCCAAGTGCATCTTTGACATGGCACCCAAAGGACAGTAGCCTCTTCCCTCTTCTGTTTGTGTGGCCTACAGGGAGGAGGAGGTCAGCCCTGAGGAAGAGGTCAGAGCTTCTCAGCCCTGCAACGCCAAGGAGACTATGGATTCCTTTCCTGACCTACAGCCTCTGGTCTTTCCAAAATGCCTGAGAAGGTAGGAGGGCTTGGTATTTTAGTACCAGATTTACTTATTTAAAGATACGTGATCTTACCTGGGATTTTGATTTAGCAAAGTGATGCAGCAATATGCTGAAATCACAACATAAACATGATATGGCGCTTGTAATATACAGTGAAATCACAATACAAACCTGATTCCCAAGACTGGTGTCTTTATGCTTTACCATCAGGAAGAAGGATGTTTTATCCTGATTAGAGAGGTCTCAAGCAATGGATTGAAAAAAAATAATCTGGAATTCTTTATGTGACTTGCATAGTGAAACATTCTTATTATTTGTTTCCTAATAGTTTGCATCCTTGGAAATTCAGAGTCAAGGTCTCTGGGGTAATTGTGCATGACATTTCAGATCTGAGATCTGTCTGCATCAGGAAGATTTTCTGCACCAGAGATCTGTCAGCAGTTTTTCAGTGATTTTGCTGAAGTTTAGTCTTTAAAATCCCTCATCGATATTTTGGATTATGTGTGATTCCTGATTAAAGTAGCAGTAAAGGAATATAAGATTGTTAAAAACAATCATGAAGTGTTATCATAACTCTTGCTGAATCATAAGAAAAGATTATTACCCCAAGAAAACTCAAAATAGTTAAGAGAGGAAAAGGAGTTCCATATTTGAAAAGAAAAAATGATAATTTAAGGAATTATCTTCATGATTATTTCTTGAAGAATACATGAGAATTTATGTGAGGTTGTATAAGGTTTTGTCTTCTTGTTTTCCTTGTACTTTCATATTTAGCTTTTGATGGGTATAATTTCAAAACCTTATGAGAGGTATAAGATATATGACATTAAAAGAGAAATACAGAGTGTTACTTGACGAAACCTTTTTCTTGTTAGAAGTAAGGGTTGAAATACACTTTCTGGAAAAGTTTATTCAGAGGTTACTGGGAAACTCCTCTTTGCTAGGAAATGATACAGCATCAGTCACTGAGGAAGAAATTGAAGGCCAGAAATGAGTGCTTTAAAAAGATTAGATCAGGCGTGTTCAGTCCTTCTGGCTTCCTTGAAGTTGAGTAACAGAAAGTGTAGCTGTGAGGAGTAAATTGAGAGGTCCCTCCTGAGCAAAAGTTATTTAATCTGATTACCTATTTCCGAAAAAGCAGTATAACTTTGAATTCAGTGCTGTGCGGCGCTGGCGAGCATAGGGTATGGAATATGGGAAATGAGCTCTGCCTGGCGAGATTGTGGGTGTGGAGGGACCAGGGCTTGCCTGCACTGCAAATCCCTGCCCTGTCTCTTCTGTAGCAGGTGAGAACAATTTTCAGGTGCACAGTCTTATGGGATAGTTTCATCCATGTTCAACACTGAGAAAAAAGAGATTCATATGGACTCTACACTTCTTGTCTCTGTTGCCCCTGTGCGGATCCAAGCTGGTGTACTTTATAAACACACTTACATCATTATGTGGTTGCTTGTTTTATGTTTTTGGGGTTTTTTTTTTAAATCTGATGTATTATGCAGTCCAAGCTGTCACGTAAATATAACAAACATTACGTGTTACAACAACAGAAAGGGCAGAGAGCGGGAGCTGACTTTGAGGAGAGCGACTGCAACAACTTATCTTAGTCTTAGCATTAGGAATGGCTTTGATGTGAAATTCCTTGTTTGTGCTTTTCCCTTGTAGTCAAGTGTGCAGTAGGGTTTTGCATGAAAGGTGCAAAAAAGAGTGTTTCAAGGCATCTCAGCTACAGGAAGAATGTGAAATTTGAAAGAGCAGAAGTAAGTTCACAGATTGATTTTTCCCAAGTACTGCTGGGTAATTTCATAAGTACTCAAATAAGATTAATGAGTAACAATCCTGCAATATGCCTTAATACTCAGAATGACAAGGCAAATGATGTTTTCTTACAGACCTTTTATTTCACTGATATCTACAGTTTGCTGTCTTGAACTTTCTTTTTTTGAATCTGATACAGAACGTTGTCTGAGGCAGACTTAGCATCGCTCTGATGGGGTGGTTCCGGGTTCATTGCAAAGTGCTAACTTCTTTCTGGCTGCTGTGTTCCCATTTGCTGTCCCTTTTGGAGTTCCATGGCACTGTATAAATTGTTAATGGGATAAAAACCAACAGAAATATTTCTAAATATTTTTATAAGCTAGAAAAATAAAAATAAAATGGTTGTCATTCAGTTCTATGAATTGAACACCTCATTAGTCTATGAACCCAAATGTTTTGGGGCTTTTTACCTTCTCACAGCTCATACTTCCATTTAATATGTTTTTTTATTTTCATCTTAAGTTATCTAATACTTAAACCTCTTCATTTCAGAGACTGAATTTGTCTATAGTTTGAAAAGCTCCCAGAAAAAAATGAGGGTGAAAACCATCAAGTGCTACTATAGTACAGAAAACTGTTTATTAGGCTAAGGTCAGGTTAGTGTTCTACTCCTCATCATAAGACAATTTCACGTCCCCTCACATTAAGCTTCAATGATGTGTAGCGTGCTTCAGTCAACAATTACATTTTGCTGTTCTTGCCCACTGAAATAATACATGAAGTTGCAGGTATTGATCAAAGAGCTCTATTCTGTTAATTCCTTTGCTTTTAGAAATGTTGACTATTTACAGATTCTCTCTTACTATCCTGAAGAGTGTTTTAGCTCTGAAAAGGACAATCAGCCTTTCTGCTTTATACAGATTTTACAAGTATTTTCTTCTTTTTCCTCTTTTTCTCAAACATATATACATGACATTAAACACTATACTGTGTTTGCACTGGAGACTTTGATGTTTTATTGCATTAGCATGTTGTGAATGAAATGTAATAGTTCAGAATTAAAGAGGGGCGTGCCTCGCACATAAAATCCACAGTACCTCGTCTAGAAGTGGTTAACTTATACTAGAACAGAGAGGCTAACACTGTCCAGTATGTTGCTGTATTGTGAGAAGGCAGATAACAAGGAGGACATATTCATATCAAGTTTATTTACCAAAATAGTCACGATATTATCTGAAAAATATCTAAGCATGAAAAATTATTTCCCCCTTTGCTGCTTTTTTTGTGCATCTGTATTCTCGTCAAAGTCTCTGACAGGCTCATAGCAGAAGATACAATGAGTCCTTTAGGCTTTTTGTCTCCTGTGCTTGTTCATTGACCTCATATAAATGTAATAATTTATCGTAAATTTTTATACCGATGTATTGGAGGCAGACTTGATATTGTCAGACATGTAATGGAATAAGCTCCGGGAACCCTTCCTTCCAGTGGTTAGGTGACAAATGAGAAAGAAAATAAAGCTGGATTTTGCAATTTAAAACATAGTCTGCTCATGGAAGAATGCATAGTCACCTATAATGTGATATGATCCATTTTTATACATGCAGGGAAGGATTTTACACAAAAGCATTATTATGGGAGATGTACAAGATATTAAAGTAACATGCAGACTATTAGACATAATAATGCTTATTTAATCTGTCAAGTGCTAGAAAAAGGTTTTAAATACTTGTGTTTTTGTCTTATCTTTCGCTAAGGTGCCGCATTATGCCATTACCTATTTAATCATCCTTTAAACCTGGTTATTAGGGTTTATTATTTAGAAGGGAAGGTTTGCAAAGAGTAAAACAAAATACACATGTACTTCATTCACTGAATTCCTAAAGATCTTCTTAACACTTTGGAAATAAAATATGTTTTAGATATGTATGAAGCTGGTGTAAAAGAAGTCAGTGCTTTAAGTTGAAAATTTTGCATGGCTTTGATGGATTTTCTCTTCTTTTAGGTATTTTGTAATTAATGGTGTGTAGTTTTTAATGGTTTGAGCTGCTGCTGCCTGGGGAAGATTTGGGGTGGTGTTTTGTTCAATGTTCAGATATCATCTGAGAGCAAATATAATATCCAACTTTTCAGAGCTTTGAAGTGCGCAGTTCTACGTATCAGCAAGGACATTAGAAGGGACAGAGCACTTTTTATAGAAGCCACACAGAGAAGACAAGGGGAAGCAAGTACTAATTGCACTGGGAGAGATTTCATCTTGATGTGGGACGGAATTTTTTTCACAGTAAGAACAATAGTTCATAGTAGAATCCCATCGCTGGAGGTTTTCAAGGTGCGATTGGACAGAATATTAGATAATTTCATCTAGTCTCCCTTTCCCCTGAAAGGGTGGACCAGCTGATCTTTCATGGCTCATGACAACCTGGGCTGTTCTATAATTCTATGGAAAAGCTAATCTTCATCTAATTGGAAGCTGTATGAAACCCTAGCTGCTACTGGGAACATGGCTTATGGTGACACGGAGTGGTGAAGACTTCTCTTTCCTGACCCATGACTGAGCATACAATGTTGTTCATGTTTAAGGATGAGCACAACAATGCTGTATTTTCTCTGTCAGTCTGACTCCATAGATTAAGAAATCTGGTGTCACTTAGCATTATTCAGGGTAATTTTTTCCAAATATCAGTTATTTTAGCTTTCTTCAGTTCCTGTATAAGAGGAAAATTTCCCGGTTTCCAGAGTAAAGAAGCTGAAGCATGGATAAAGTCGGACGATCTGTAGGAGTACTTGGTACTTGATCTTGCACTCAGAATCCCTTTCAGATGAGTTGATCTGGCCTTTCGAAGGCTCTTGAAAAACGCATGGGAAACTGAAGCCCCTCAATTTCCCCCACTGAACTGCAATGTAGTTAAGTGGCTACAGTTGCAATGCAGCCAGCGTGTACACCTCCCAGCGTGATTATCTGAGATGGGACAGAAACAGAACCTGGTTCTCCAGATTTCTGAACTTGGGCCTTATTTTGATACCAGACAAGTATTTTTAATCCTCTCAGTCTCTGCTGACTGTCTCTCAAAACAAAATATAAGTCTAGCTACTAGTGAGAACTGATTTTAATTTAAGCGTTTGGGTTGTTTGCTTTTTGGATCGCTTCTGTTTAAAATGTATTTCACTGATTTTTCTTGGGGTGTTTTTGATTGTGGCAGACAGCTATATCTGATTATATGATTTAATGTTTTGTATTAAATTTTTGAGCTGATTTTTCATAATCGATATGCAAATAAATTATAAATTGACCTCCCAAGGTTGGTCTAGTAGTCAAGACCAGGTGTATCCTCAGGTAAGTTGACTGAATCATTAAGACTAGTAACTCCACACACTCCCTGCAGCACGTGTAATTCACACTATTGGAATATGTAACCCTTTGTATCCTTTATAAATTCTTGTGGCTATACGTCAGCCAAGGAGGGCATCAGTGACTGAGAAGAGCTGTCTCTTGTCCATATACAATGATGAATTTTGCTAAGCAATTGATCAACAAATGTTTTGAAGCTTGAGCTATTTCCTAAATTTCTTCTTAATGTTTCATACTGTGGCTTGAGGAAGTGGCCTCTTTTGTACCTTGTAAGCAATGTAGCTTAACAGAGGTGGTTTTGTGTTGATGGTGAGTGATTGCATGCTTTCTGGGTCATTCATGTTAACGTTCTGATTATTGTGGTGAGTTAGAGGACGAGCTGCAGACCATGACATTTCATTACAATCTACTAAAATACATGAAGAAAAGAGCATTTATCTAAGTACAAAGTTTTGAGGCAAAATATATCCTGTAAACAGATACTCTTTAAAGCAAATTTTCTGCTCTGTACTATGGTGGTGTTTTCAAGTTACACAATAAGAGAATCATTTTGTTGGAAGAGGCCTTTAACATCATCGAGTCCAACCATTCACCCTGCACTGCTAAGTCACCACTAAATCACGTCCCTAAGCACCACATCTACATGTCCTTTAAATACCTCCAGGGATGATGTCTCCACCACTTCCCTGGGCAGCCTGTTCCAATGCGTCATAACCTTCTCTGTAAAGAAATTTTTCCTAATATCCAACCTAAATCTCTCCTGGTGCAATTTAAGGACATTTCCTCTTGCCCTGTCACCTGGAAGAAGAGACCAGCCCTTAAACCTCCTTTCAGGTAGTTGCAGAGAGTAATGAGGTCTCCCCTCAGCTTCCTTTCCTCCAGGCTAAACAACCCTATTTCCCTCAGCTGCTCCTCATAGGACTTGTGCTCTAGACCCTTTACCGACTCCGTTGCCTTTCTCTAGATATGCTCTAGACCTTGTGGTGAATGGCCCAAAACTGGACACAGTTATTCAAGCTGCAGCCTCACCAGTGGCTGTGTTAATTGATGTTACTAGTACCGTTTGGAAGACAGCTATTTTGCAGTTACCACAAAGTCACTTGCTAGGCAGATAGATTATTACAGAGTGAAGGCCAGCCAAATTATTTTAATAGGATTTGTAGATTTTCCAGGGGAAAAAAAAAAGATTGCAGAAACAAAAATAGACCATTTAGTTTCTTGCCGGTTTTCCCTATTAACACTTTGCTGTCTGTTGTGCACAAATGTCCAAATTACCATGAGATCAATGGTCAGCACTGTTAAAGGTAGCTGCGTGAAGATGAAGTAACACAGGATAAAATGAAGAAGCTTGAGATTCCCTTGCTGACAGGGAAGGTGGACTAAGCCTCTTATCATGAAAGGGAGTCCCAAATCAAACCTTTAAAAAAGCCAGGCCTATTTTCTTAACAGTGCATACTATATTTCCTGAAGACCACTCCTTGGCTGGGTGTCCTGCATATGGTGGTTTTTTACCAGTGGCTGTTGTGATTAAACATTTCCTTCCACTCCCATAGTTATGCTTTCCCCTCTCTTCTGATAGCTGGATGCCAAAGAACTCCATCATGGCAGAGTCCCAGTGGGTGCTGCTATCCCTGACAGCTCAAATTTTGAGGAAATAGGAAAAAATACCTGTCCTTCATCGAGGAGAGCTGTTGGCTCACACACAATCTGAGCCCATTGCAGTTTGAATTCTTGCTTCAACTTCATCCTCAAATCTCACTCCATTTTGCTGAGCACTTCTAGGACTAGCAGTTGTAATTTTCAGGCTCAAAAGACTCAGTTTAGCTACTCATTAGAAAATGAGACCAGTACTGGCAAAAGACTCAGTTTAGCTACTACATCACACTACACCACCTATTTTCCTCTAACAATTAGCAGAGAGAAATAGACATTTTCAATTGGTGATGCATCTTATCGTGGAATAGGCATCTAATGTTGGTTAGATGCCTCAAGTCATAGGTCTGGTCCCTTTTTTTTTTTCCCCTCTTGATTGTAGAGGAACCCCAGGAGGATGAGCTGACGTGTAGAAGTCTATATTGCACGTATCTGACTTAATGTGAAAGAAATGCCCCCCAAAGCTAAAAGTTCAGTAACATGGGAAGATCTTGCTTAGAAACCATGGAACTGATGTCAAAGGCAATTTTCAGTCTTGGTGTGGCTCCCCCATTTGCTGTTTGTATCCTTAGTTCCTTCTGCTGTGTTTTTCCTGCCTCTAAGAGCGGACGCCTACCCATGATGATGATGATGATGATGATATACTTTTACTTTATATGTACTATATTTATATATAGTGTGTATATATATGTTTTATATGTTTACTTTACAGCAAATATGATATTACTAGGAGCAAAATATATGATACTAACTTCTCAAAGATTGGAGGACCTGTTGTCATTTATCTTCAACAGTTGTACTTAGTGAAACTTGCTTAGTTTGTTTTATTTAGGCAGAGTCTAGCAGAAGTGGGTAGTCATAGTGTCTGTAGCATTAGGTGTTATTTAGAGAAATCAGCCTGCAAGGCCTCCTCCATGCCCTTAACAGAGAAAAAACTGGTTTTACGTATCAGTACGTATTGGACTGATGTTCAAAGACAAAAATTTTGCTTTTCTGATTGTGCAGAGCAAGTTTAACAGCAGCATGATTTTTGCCAAGTTTCTTAAGAATTGTTTGGAAAGCTACTAACCTGTCAGTGAGAGAGAAGTGTAACTTGAAAAGTGGCTAAAAACTGAGTGCATTGGAATTTAAGGAACCGCTTGAAATAGGGGTGGTACAGCACAATCTTTCATTATGAGCTGTAATGACTATCTCTCATAGTTCATTTTGGCGGTAATGAGACTCCCCCATTTCCTCCCTCAGAAAACCACTGAGCAGATGAGCATGCTGACTGTAGTTGAATATCACAAGTTATAATGAAATATGTGATAACACGACATGCTCGGCTTGAGGTTGGTAGTTTTTTGGCAATAAGTATTATTTACTTTGTGCAATAAACACAAAATCCTTGGACTGAACTGTAATATAATCGTAATGAACTACTTAAAGATACTGAAAAACATGAAATTTATGGACTTGAGAGACTGGGATAGATCCATATTTCTCATTGGTCTCTCACAGTTCCCAAATATATGCTACAAGCAGAAATAAACACCTACATAGAATCATTTAGTGTTAATATCTTTGCAAATTTAGCAATCTTGCTGCAATGTGGCAAGATGTGTCATTTTAGAGTGGTTAGCAGAAAAAAGCATGGAATGTTTATATGAAATATCTGCTATTTTCAAATCATTCATTAGCAAATGTGCTATTCAAAGGCTGTATGCATTTATCATTATATTGTCTCAGTAGTTTAGATTGTGTACTCTGTGACAGAGATATTGGTACTTTCCAAGGCAAATATATACACACTACTACCACCACTTCTGGTAACAATTCAACAATCATCTACTGAGCATTTTCTTATTTCTACAACTCATACAGTAGAGATGTGACACAATTAGTAGTTGGCTTCACATCATTCTGAACATGAGTGCTGTTAGGTTATATATATATATTTTTATATAT
>NW_010411195.1:0-605 GCF_000710305.1 Buceros rhinoceros silvestris | reverse complement strand
CAGTAATTTTCCACCAAAGCAACAACCCCCCTTATCTGATCAGTTCAGTCTTACTCTCTTATTTCCCAGCCCGTGTCTGACCCAAATACTTACAGTTCTCTGCAAGGGTTCTCAACTTGTGTTTTTTCCTCTTCCATGTCTTCTGCAGGTGTTCACAGATCCCAAGGCTTCCTGCTTACCAAAGCAATCACATCTCGACCTTCAGCTGATGATAGATCACTAGCTGACCCCACACTCCTCCTCTCCCCTGTCTGTCCTTTCTAAAGAGCCTGTATTATTCCATCCCAATGCTCCAGTCTTCCGCACAATTGTTCACAGATCCCACAGCTTCTTGCTCACCAAAGCCATTATGCCTCAGTTTTCTGCTGATGATAGATCGCCAGCTAACCCCACACCTCCCCCTTCTTTTTTTATAACCAACACTGCTTTGAGCGATCCCCCGCCAGTTTCTGCACATGTTGCATAAGACACAGCACACAAATGAGAATACGCAAAAATATTCCAACACATGCTAAAGCTGTTTTGATCATTGACTTAATCCAGCGTGTGTACTTTGGTCTTCTATTTACAAAGTCCACACAACAATCCATAGATTCCAACCCCAA
>NW_010411194.1:29317-30290 GCF_000710305.1 Buceros rhinoceros silvestris | reverse complement strand
ATACCGGGAGGTTCCGGAGCAACAGGAAGGGGTCACACACCCTCGGCACAAGCTGGCGGGTAGAATTGCCCCGCTCCGTTCTCCACCCTCCTGCCGCTGCTTGGTGGTGAACGTTTTGTCGTCATAGGGCTTGTGATCAGAGCTTTATCATTCCAGTCCTGTCCTGGGGTATTGGTGGCTCCTCCTGCCTGGCCAGTGTGCCCCTACAGCTGGGCAGCCAGTGAGGACAAGCTTGAAACCTGTTTCCTCCGCACTTGAAACTTCAGACTGAGTTTTAACGAGGGGGTACCAGCCTTAAACACTCCCTCTGTTTATTCGAGCAAGCCCTGGTTCGCGCCAGGGGATGTTTCCTGTGGGAGCCCCCCGTGCCGCTCACAGGAAGCGTGGCCAGAACCACCATCGCCCTTCTCCGCCCGTCCCCGTGGGGAGCAGTGCCAGCCCGCTGCTGGAGGACAGCCGAGCTGTGGTGATCCCGGGCTGTCTGCAAAAAAAAAAATCAAAAAATACAAAAAGGCACAACCCCCTGGGACCCACATTTTGTCAACAAATCCAGCAGGCGCTATTTTGAGCTGCTATGTACCTAACGCTTCCTGTTTTTCAGAAGAAACTTCTTGTTTTTTCACTTTTATGTTGACGGATTTATTTTAACGGCTGGTTCCTGCGGCAGCGCAAAGGATTTTTCTTCCCCTCCCCTGAAGCGTGCAGGGTGGTGGCCCGTGAGGAGGGAGGGAGCTGGCAGCAGGGTCCCTGGGGGGCTGCTGGGGGCAAGGCCACCGCCGTCCCTCTTTGCGGGGTTCCGGGGTGCACCGAGGCGCCGTGAAGGTGGGCAGCGGTGGGACGGCCGCCGCAGGGCTCTCGTCGTTTGGTGAACGCTGCTAAATGAAGCCGTGTGTGGTTCTCTTTCGAGGAGCGGTGGCCTAGCCAATACGGACAAAGTCAATTGCGTTCGTTTGCTGGTGACTTTTTAGCATGT
>NW_010411194.1:27304-28967 GCF_000710305.1 Buceros rhinoceros silvestris | reverse complement strand
GCGGATTTCTCCCCGCAGAAGTGGGTGTCCTGTCTTGGTCAGGACCCGTGTGCCTTTACTGTTTCTTTCTTTCCTTTGGATGGACCAACCGCTTCCTCCTCACTTTTGTCCTTGGTGGAGGATGGCAGATGTTTCCTCTGACGGGCTCTCAGGCAACACGGGGGAAATGGTTTCCCTTTATAATATTTTTCCTAGCAGTCCTCGCACAGGTTGGACTTGCAACCCCACGGCTGGAGCAGTATGTCCATCCCTCTTCTCCCTGTTTGTGGTGGTTGAGCAGAGTGAAAGGAGTCTCGGAGTCATCTCCCAACTCAGGAAGCGACAGGTCGGCAGTGCTGGAGCTGAGGCTGTCATCAGTGTGTTTCCTTACTGCGCCGCTGGAGCCATCCTAGCACCTGCTGGTGCTGCCGCCTCCGCTGCTCCGTGGGTCTTGGTCCTGCCTGAGGGAGTCAGAGTTATCTCAGCTCCCTCCCAGGCTGCTCTGCTTGGACATCGTCTGGGTGTTGCTTTTTTGCCAGGCGGTTTTCCCTGCTGCATCTCTAGATCTGCTGCTGGACTGGGGATCTGTGCAGGAATCGCAGCAGTTTGGGATGCAAGTGTGGTGGGAATGAGCAGTAAAGCTTTCTCATTCCTGCCACCACTTGATTTGCTTTGGGCCAAGGGACATGCAAGTCTGAGCACAACTGTGAGTCCAAGAACATCAGTGGTGCCTGGTTCATCCAGCTAGATGAAGTTTCTCTGCTGTCTTTTCTGGCCAGAGCCTGCTTTCTTCTGCCAGCCCTGCAAGGAGACCATGGGATGAAGCTCTGTAGTGTCTCATCTGATGTCATCAAGCAGGGTGAGATGTCTCCACATCTGGGGTGAAGAGAGCCCAACTGTGGTGCTTGCAGGCCACTTCATTTGTGGTGCTGTGTGGTGCACAACTTGTGTTCCCAGGTTAGCGATGTTCAGTTTGGAGAGCAAATCCTTTGGTCGTCTTTTGGTTTCAGGTGGGGGACACTGGAGATACCAATAAATACCAGTATGATTTTTAGTTCTTGGGTTAGTTAGTTATTGTCATCTGGAAAGGGATGTGTGTTAATCTAAAGTTCATGGAATTACCTTTATAGTCTGTGGTTTTTAATACCACGGTGAATGTAGGTTGATAGAGATTCCCAGGTTGTCACTTGTTGGGGTTTTGGTGTTTGTCTTTCAGTGTGTATTCGGTGGAGGATGTTCAGAAGTTTTACTCCATGTGATTTCTATCCAAGAGCAGTGGGTCTGAGCAGGAGAAATAATGGAAAAAAAGAAAAAGCTCTTTCTGTGGGTCAAGTTACTCTCCTTTCCCTGTTCAATTAAAAAGAGAAGTATGCAAAATCTTAAAAATTCCCAAGTACTACCCAAACATGACCCGGTTTATAGTTTCAAGATTAGGGAAAATGACTCACAGGCATTTTTAATGCAGGATTGCTCGAAATAGAGTGGAGTGAGATTCACGTTAACAAATGAAGCCCCAAGAGAGGCAGCAAAGAAGCCTTTAACCTGCTCCTCACTCTTCCCCATGACTGTATCACAAAGTGGACGGCCGAGGTCTGTCGTCCGCCTGGGGAGCGGCGTGCGGGGAAGGAGCAGCGATGGCTGGTGCTGAGCAGTCACACCTCTGCTCTGGGGCTGTTGAGGCGGG
>NW_010411194.1:23878-27277 GCF_000710305.1 Buceros rhinoceros silvestris | reverse complement strand
TGCCCGCTGTGACCCGCCTGCCGTGGTGGTGCACGTCCTCTGTCAGCCCCCGTTCAGGCCGTCCTGCAAGTTACCTGCTACCGCCTTCCCGGGTAGGATGGCTGTACAAAGCGATGACGTCCCTGGCTGAGGGGCAGGAAGCCTGCCCGTCTTCTCCACTGGTTTTTATTCATCAGTGTCATCAGGCGGTGCCTGGTTGTTGGAGGCAACCATCAAGACCAGACCTTTGAGCCCGAAGTGGAAGAATGCCTGCAGTTGGGCGCCGTTTGCAAACTCGCTTGGCTTTTGCTCGCTAGCACTCGGACTGGAGCCTGTGTCCAGCGCCGCACCGGGCTAGTCTGGATCTTTGGGTCAACACAGCAAGAGCGATGTGGCATCTACAGCAGTGTGCTGCTTGCAGGGACTGTGAGTGAGGAGCCAGCTTCTTTGGCCCTACCTGAAAGCAAGGAGTGTTCACAAAGCACGCCTGTAACACAACCCTTGTGAGAGGAATTGCTTAACAAACAGCCGGATAATCCAGTGTGCCTTTCCCGCCGGGGTTTAGTTAGCCCTGTGCTGGCAGTCAGCCTTTCCCAGGTTTAACCTTGCAGGGAAGATCTTATCTCGCGGGGCTGCAGAGACGGCCGCTGGTTGTGGAAAACGTCACTGACTTACCAAGTGGATTACTGGGCAAAATCGATTTTATTCGGTACATTCGTATGCTGAAAAGCAACATAGTCGTGTCTGCTTTGCTTCCACACCAGCAAGGGTGTACCCCAGCAGGTTGGAGACCCGACGGGAGTCTGAGAAGCGACTCAGCGTTTTCATCACCAGTGTGATTCTGATGGCATCGTGTGGGCTGGCTGATCGAGACCTGCAGAAATGCCTTAGGTAGAGGTGCCGGTGTGTAATTTGTGCCTGTCGTTACTGGAGTGTTCAACATTCCCTGTGAGCAGTGAGAGCGGAGACCTTCCCCGCGCTCCTTGCGGCTTCTTCGGTTGATGTATGGTGTTTTCCCTCCTTTTTGTCAAAGTGTCCTCTGTTCCAGAGATAATGCAATTGCTATGCGGTGCCGTGCAAATACTCTTCTGTATTTGTATCTCTCTTCTATTTAATTACACTGTATAAATGTCCTCAGTAAATTTGATAAGTTGGGTGAAGGATATTGATTTTCGAGTCTCTCCTGTGCGGGGCTCCTCGTAGTAGTGGCAGCCGTTCACCAGCCCCATTTCCCGAGGAGGTTTTGAAGGTTCAGCCTTTAAGTAGCTACAGGATAACAAAGGAATTTCTTTCTCTATGCTCCCGGTTGAGCTGCTGGTTGGAGGGTTTAAGGCCATAGAGAAGACATTAGTCTTGGGTCCTCTCTTTTTAAAGCCTTAGACTCATGTCTGCAAAAGCAGGTGGGAAGGGAAATCGAGATCTGGGTAGACCCATCGCCTTCATTCCTGCCCGCTGCCAGCTTTGGGAGGAAGCGGGAGAGGGATGCTCCCAGGGTTGGAGGAGCTCCTAGGCCAGCAGTGGGGGGACCCTGGGCTTGGAGGTGGGCAGCCCCCCCAGTCCACCCCTCCATCGCCCCACAGCTGACGGCGGGGCAGGAGGAGCGGGAGAAGAGCCAGAGGATGTGTGGGGAGGCGAAGAGGAGAGGGAATCGGCAGGGTTAAGACGGGAGGACCAGTGGTCTATTTTTAACCGCAGTTTTGAATGCGAAGTGTCACCGACGTTAAAAAAAGCTCCTGGTGAATGGTGGGGAAGATGTACGCGATAGTGGAAAGCCAGCTGCAGCTTTTTGAACTGTTCGCTGCTGTTTGTGAGGAGGCTGCGAACGCTTGGTTGGCGTTAATGTTTTAATTTTCCTTTTCCCAGCCTGAGGTCTCCCCACACGAGGGACTGTCTTTAAACTGTGCTTAGCTCTCAGCCTCTTAAGATTATTTTTGTTCAAGAGGAAGAGAAGGGAAAAACTGTAGATATTCGTGCACTTTCCTCCTGCACTCGCTTACTTCGCAGTCTCTTGGAACATTAAATGTTTTCTTTTCCTTTTTTTTATGCTGAAAATTGGACACTGATTTTTTCTGGCTAATTTCCATGTACTTCTCATACGGGATTTTAGCCTTGATCTATAATGCAGGCCTGTGGCTGTTCTTGCTAAAAGTTTGGTCCCGCCGGGGCTTTCATCACAAAGCCCTATTTTCAGTAGCAAATTGCCTTCTGCAAATGTCACCCCTTGAAGCCAGCCGGTTTGTGTGCAAAGGGGGACGGTGTCCCCACGCCTCTCTGCCGTCCACCCGCAGCTCCCCGGGGTTCGGGAAGCTGGAGATTCGCCGTGTTTCCCTGCTGGCTGCGTTAAGACAGGAGGCTGGAGCCATTGCGGTCTGTCTGTCAGTGATCCCTGGGGTAACGCATCCCCCAGCAGCGGCCGTTTCTGCCTGTTGTGTCACCGATCTGTGCGTTACGGGGACCCCGGTAGGTGTTGCTACAATAAACCATAACAGCTCTATGGGAGCCGTCACAGTTCATTGCATCAATAATCTGTGTATTAAGGCGCCCGGGCAGGCCTCGGCACACAATGCACCGTTGTGGCTCCAGATGAGCCCGTATAAATTTAGGTCAATAACCTGAGTGTTGTTAAATCCCAAATAGCCTTGCTACAGCGAGCTGGCAAGGCTTCGAAGAAAGATGTGGAGATTATGCAAACCCGTGGTGGTTGCAGGGGGTGCTCTCATCACTAAAGGTTAGTGGCGGGAGAATTATTTCATCTTATTTATTGCTGTTATCTGAACCTCTCTCAGCTCACTTGGCTCCCTCCTTCCCTCTCCTTTCACTCCTGAAAATTAAACCACGTGAGCAATGCTGCAAGAGCAGCAAAGGCGAGATGTGGAGGGAGAGATGAGGGCGGAGGGGACAGGAGGAGGAGGAGGAGGCGGCAGCGTTTCGCAGTTGAGCCATGCCGGAGCCGCACCGCAGCTCTTTCCCACGGGACTTCACAGGAGCACTCACACGTCTCCATCCTGCCTGCGCTTGTGCCTGACCCCGTGGGGCTCAGTACTGTCTGGAGCGTGGGTTTTGCATGAGGGGCACGCGAAGGGCAGGAGGGTCCCCCAGGGCTCCTCAGATCCTTCCTTACTCCGAAAGCCACCCTCCATCCTCATCCCTGACCCGTTTCTTGATCCAAGCCTTCCTTGGTCCTTGATGCCCCAGGAGCTGGCTGGGTTCTTCTCTCCACCGTTCTTAGCATCCTGCTCCTTCCGTCTTTCCTCATTCCCCTCAGACAAGGGCCTTTTGTAGGGAGGTGGTGGGGAGAGGAATGCCCTCAGCGCGGGACGGAGGGACCGCTTCGCATTGTGCTGTACGCCTGAATGGAGACGGCGCCTTGAACTCTTGAACTCTTCTTTTTTGGGGGGAGTAAAGCTGCTATGTGCTGAA
>NW_010411194.1:12608-23761 GCF_000710305.1 Buceros rhinoceros silvestris | reverse complement strand
AAAGTGATTGTATAGGGGGAACCGTTCGCAGAACGGGGTTTTCCACGTTTCCATTCTGAGACTTTCCATGTGAGATTTCGCCAGCAGTTGGGCAGCGAAAGATGAATTAGCTGAGCTGTTAAAGGTATTACATGTGTTTCCCCCTTCGCAGACTTGTTAGAACATATTTTCTCTGGTGATAGTAATAAGTGTTACAAACAAAACGCAGTTCTCCCCTTTGAATATTCTTTTACACAGAGCATCATCTACATAAAAAAAAAAGTATGTTAAGCTACATGAATAGCTTCAGGCTGTTTTATTTCATGTTGCTAAATAAGTCAATGCAGATGAGGACTTTTTATGTAAGAGAGGCTTGTAAATATAAGCACTAAGATAAGGGCAGATTGTAACTCCAGAGATTTTCTGGAGATAGAGGAGTGTCACTGCTCCTTTTTATCAGGCACAGCTCCCACGACAGACTCTGGGACACTTGAGGGGACAAAAGCTTGAGGTGTCTGTGATGCCATGAGAAAGACGGGGTGTTTGTTCTGTATGAGGGAGTGGTGTCCTAGCGGGGGCTGAGTCTCCTGTTCTGATGGATCAAGGTGCAACTGGGGCTTGAGTGGCTTCACTTCTGTAGGTCTGTAGGTGGGCTGTGCTGGCCGGGATGAGATGTTGCCATGTTCCTGCCTTACATCAACCCACTGATGCATTAGTGCCTAGTTACAACTCTGGGTACGAGGCGGGTGCCGCTGCAGCAGTGGGTGCCTTCACGGACGACGTGCCAGGCAGAGATGGCGCAGGGGAAGGAAGGAAGCGCTGAACTCCCTGAGTACCCCGTGTGTTTGCTTGTAAGGATGCACTCACCTAGTTGCTTCTTTTATTATTTCCTTTATTTAGGAGCAGTACAGAGCCAAGGACTTGCAAGAGTCACAAAGACCAGTGGTCTAGGTCTTAGTGTCGGTCCTTTAGCTTGGGCACCCGAAGGAAAGCGTTGATATCTGGGGTCTTTTTGGTAGTCTTTGTATCGCTGCCGTTGCTGCTTTGAACTTCCCATTAAGGAGGAGTTCAGGAATAACTTGTGAGTATCATGGAAGTATATTCTACGTAGTGATGTTTGGTCAGATCCTGCAAGGCAGGAGTGCTGGGTGCTGCTGTAGTGCACTGCAGACCATGGCCACCGCCTCTGCCAGCCCTGCGCTTTCAGGGGGATCCTTGGTACAGAGTTGTGGGGACGGGAGAAACCCAGAGCTTTACAGGGGCTGGGGGCCAGGAGGGTGGTTCTGAGGTTGGGAGGATGTGGCTCTAGGCCACATGAAGATTTTGGTATGCAGCTCTACACAGGAAGTTTGGCCACCCTGATTACAAACATACGTGGGTTTGGAGACATATAGCGAGATAATCTGTTTCTTTCCTAATTTGATTTGTATTGAGATGGGGAGAGGAAAACCACCGAAGCGAGGAAGTGGGTGGCTTTGTGTGGTTTCCTAGCCAGCAGAAGCTGAGAACGGTTTAAAGTTCCCATTCAGCAGTTCAGCAGTAGTGGAAGGAGACGGCTGAAGGTAAGTGGCCACGTCCTGCCTGTTGGCAGGGAGGAAGCTGGGTTTGCCTCCAGCTCCGGCGGTGGTTAAGCTCTCTGGAGATGGGCACTGGTGCCACGGCACGATTTACAGCCTTTCTGAAAACATAAACTGCGGTTTGTGAGAGGGGAAAGGATGAAGTTTGCTGCGTCGGGTTTAGGGAGGGGGGAGAAGGAACAGAACAAAATCGAACCTTGGAAGCAACAATAGCTGCGCACCAAATTGTTTATTTAACCGCCGCTTTGTTTCATAACTGCTCGTTCCCTTTTCCTCTTGTCCTTGCTCTTGCTTGCTCATCTCTCTACAGCATATGGAAAGGTTGAAAAGTGGCAATGACTGAATGGGAGTAGACAGAACCTGTTGGGCAGCAGCTCCAGATGGGGGTTGGCGAGGCTGCTCCCAAGGCGGGTGCCAGCGCTCCACTCCGCAGTATGAAATGCCCTCTAATGGCCAAGGAACTGCATCGCTCAGCCCACAGACCAGCACACGCTCGCTTTTCTCGGGGTTTCTAGTTGGGCTGTGCTGGTTTTGGAGCAGGAGCCTGAGCAGGGCAGACCTTTTGGTCATCCAGGTGCGCAAACGGCGAAGGTTCACCTCGCACCAGCATCAGTCTTTGTGATTAGTGAGAATAAATAACAAGTGCTTTAAGGAACTCTGGTAAAATACAGAATGAGATGTTCCTTTTCAGGAAAAAATCTCCTTTTCCTCCTTTCGCAGTCTCCAGAGGTCCTGCCGAATCATTTATGCATCCTTGTTTTATTTGAAAAGTTAAGGGTGGTTTCCCAGGTAGGTGCTCGAGCAGTATCAGCGTGCGCGTTATCAGTGTCAGGTACTTAGAAAAACAAGATAAGCGAGGCCGAAGGAGGCCCGTGATTAACGAGCGGATGGATTAGGTCCTCTGGAAGCTAAGTGGATAATTTGGATTCAGGTCCTGGTTATTGTTCTGCCCACCACCAGGCCCCTGCAGGCTGTCGGTGCGGGGAACAGAGCATCGACCGCTTCAATTCTGATGCCAGGAAGAGAGATGACAGTTATTTTCTTTAAAGTGATTTTCTTGCTGTCTGTTTGGGCTGCTTGTTTGTTTTTCAGCTTTAGGAATGAAAGCGGGTGCCAGTTCTGGTATTTCCTAGTTGTGCTTGAAAACTCACAGAGGATCTGCAGAGAGCTGCTCCTGCCCGACAAGGGGAGCATGCCCGGATCTTCTTTTCTCAAAGCCAAGAACTAGTCGCTAGTGTTGGAAAATAAAATTGAGGGGGGAAGAGAAGTCTGAAAAAATAAAATAGGAGCAAAGCCCCAGAATCTCACTCCCATCTCTTGTGTGGCTATTGAGGAAGCGTTGAATATTGATGTTTCGGTAGGTCTTCGTAATCTTCCTGACTACCGAGAACCCAGCCTGGAGTGCGATTCTTTACCTGAAATATGATTCTTAATTAAAAAAAAAATCCAGATCTAAACAGAAGCCTCTCTCATGCTTTATGCATCATTAAGATAGAGGAAGGAAAATGCTGCAAACCCATATGTTTGTTTTTTCCTTTGAAGGACACATATATAATTGTGACTCTTCTTTTACTGAGTCAACAGGTAACTTTGATGGAGTAGAATCAATGAGAGACACTCGCTGTGGCTTTCACGGGCTGAAAGGAAGGCGGGATTGGGCCCTCTGTGCCATCTTTGAAGCCTTATTATTTTAGCAGAGTCTGTATCTTCTTGCATAGTGTTTTAAGATGTGGTCTGCATCGTTACGTGGCCCATTTAATGTAGCAGCAGATGTGCAGGCTCATATGCCGATATGGTACATTTTGTTCACTCACGTAACAGCAAGTTCCTCAGAATTGGTACCAGTTCTTCAGCACAAGACTCCTACAGCCTGTTACTCCCCTGTTCCGTACGGGGAAGAGCAGAAGAGCTCTTTATTTGCCATCAGCAGGTGCTAACGTGGGAGTGCTGGCTCTCCGTGAAGCACGTTTAACCTGCTGCGTTGTTGCATTTTTTTTTTACTGGGTAGGCAGCGGAGGGGCAAGATTTTGGTTGTTAGGTTTCTGGGCAGAAAAAAAACACAAATCCCTGAGAAAAATAACGCTTTTTGCCACCCACAGCGTCATCCAGTCATGGCCACGGAGATGCAGAGCATTGGCGAACGCTCTGCGGCAGCCGAATCGTACTAATAACAGGGAACAGCATTAAACCTAATTAGCGTCGGGTTTGTAGCAAGAGTCTGCACTCGCTGTTCTGAGGGTGCTGAGGGTGCACAGCAGGAGCCTGGCACCGAGGGGATTGACAGCCAAGGTAGTTCTCCCAGAAACTGGGAAAAAGCCTTTTTTTTTTGTTGTTGTTTTTTGACCTCACATCTATTTCCCGTGTAATGTCTGAGAGCGTTTAATGGAGCAGAAGTCCGAACCCTGGCCGCACAGAAACTGTGTGATTCCTCTTCCCAAGCGTGAGGGCTTACATGCCTCAGGCATTCAAAAAAAAAAAACAAAACCCTATTTTTTATTTTGGCTAATGAAAATCTATGTTCGTTCTCTCTACCCGTATAAATGTTTAATCCATTTTTGGTTCCTGCTGGGCTATCGGGCTTAATGGTGTCTTGCCACTGCGAGTTCCCCGTGTTGTTTTATTCTGCTTTAAAAGGAAACATCCAAAAAAAGGACGTCAAGAAAGATGGTGTTGTCTGTCCCTTCCCTCCTCCCCTGCGCTCGTGCCAGGGCTTTGGAGAGAGGAGAAGGCGGTGGGGGCTGCGCAGGGGCATCGCACTTATGGATGTGCCGCCGGCGAAGGGCGGAGGGATGACACAGTGTTCACAAAGTGTCCCTCCTGCCTTGTGCCGTCTCCTTTGTCCGCTCCCCTCCCCTGTCATTATCTCGGTGTGGCTCCTTCTTTCTTTCCTCCGCGTTGCCTTTCTTAGCCAAACTCCGCGGCCCCTCCTGCCCTCCCCAGTGCAGCTGTGATGCTCAGCCCTGGAAATGGCCAGCTCGTCAGAACAGGTAATCCCCGGAGATGCTAGTGCGGGGCTTAAATGGGTTACGGCTCCAGGGGCTGCTCTGGCATAGAAATCTCAATCCAAGAGTTTTGGGAAGCCGGACCTTAGCGCAAAGAGGCGGCAGGGAGAGCTGCCCTTGGCATCGGCAGATGCTGACTTCGCGATTACAGACCACTTGGGCATCCTGGTGTGCTCCCAGCTGAGAGGACTCAGGTCCAGCAGTAATCATGAGTACAAAACCTTCTCTGCTTTCCCGAGAGCCTAGGAAGTGTTGGACCGTATCATCCGAACACTTGGACTGGATTTCCCCTTGTCTGAGTAAGGAGTTGTACGTTCAGACCCAGCTGAGAGGTGAGGAAGGGCAGAAGTTTTCCTCGTTTGGAAATGGGCAGTGTTGCCGTTCGTGGAGCTGGGGGTTTCCTGGAGTGGGGAATCTCCGTTTTGCTGATGCATATTTCGCAGAGGGTGGAAAAGGTAGGTGGAAATAGCGAGCAGCAGGTTTCTCGCTCCAGCAAGGGTCTGGGAGTCTGCACATCCTTTTTTTTTTTTCCTGATTGTTTAGAAAATTGCTTGTAGTTGAAGTTAGAGGAACTCCACTCAAGCTACGGCCGTGCGTTCGTTGGCAGAGGTGCTGCGTTTGTATCACTCATTCACCCACCCCTCAAAAGGCAGCAATCGCGACTTTATTGCATCCTAAGCGATGAGCCGCATTTGGGGCAGGGCTCACCGCCAGGTTCCACCGATGAGCCGCGTTTGGGGCAGGGCTCACCGCCAGGTTCCACCGATGAGCCGCGTTTGGGGCAGGGCTCACCACCAGGTTCCACCGATGAGCCGCGTTTGGGGCAGGGCTCACCACCAGGTTCCACCGATGAGCCGCGTTTGGGGCAGGAGTCACAGCCAGGCTCCACCACAGCAAAGCCTCGGCGGTGCCATGCACTGGCATCGGCTTCAGCTCATCACCAAACGGGATTTCGGGAACACTGTTCCACTTTCCTGGGGCTGTGAGACACGAGTGTGTTTTCTTTTGGAAAATCACCTTTGCTTTCTTTTCATTTTCCATCGAAAGCAGAAAAAACAAGCCCTAGAAAGTGTTCGCTGCTCTCGTTTTCTGGCTCATGGATTGTGGTATTTGACGGAGGGTATTAAGAAGCTTTTTAGATGTGTTAGGTCAGGATTGTTTTTTTCCTAAAACATTGTATTTAAGTGCATTCCTTCTTTAAATAAATAAATAACTGCTGGGCTATCATCGCATTTACATTTTGAAAGACACTGTTGGAGGCTATGGCGCGGCCGTGCAATTACTGTATGTAAATCACTTCACTTGTTTCCTAATCTCGCTGAAGATGAAGTACAGGGTTTGTGTGTTCCCCCCTCTCTCTCTCTCAAATTTCCTTATACAATGGGGTTTTGTTGTGTTTTAATTGCTGACTGTGATTTTTGTTCTGCCTGGCCTGATTGTATTTGTTTTATTGCAGGGGATGTTTAGCCTCGCCATTGTTTTGGGCTTGGGTTGGATGGAGAAATCATCGAGGATAGGTTGAAGTTGGATGCGCAACTAATTGCATCCTCCAACGCACGAATGCAAGAACTCCTTCCTTAATTACAGCTTCGTACGAGGGCTGGGGAGTAGCTGCTCGGTTTTGTGCCCTGCACATCCCCTTTTCTCCATTCTCCATCCTACCAAACCCCGCTCGGCAGCTCCTGCCATGTTTATGTTGAGTCTAGTGAGTTGGGCTTTTATTGCTGGTTGATACCGTCATGGTCACCAGCCAGACCAAGATGGGAGGAGTTCTGCCTGGGGCATTACATTAAGGTGTGCGACATTCGGATAAACTGAGCAGTAATTTCTCTGATTGTTACTAGTTTCTTTTGTCGAAAGTTTTCCAGCAGGGAGTAATGCAGGGAACTGAGAGGGCAGGAGCAGAAAAAACTTTAATGGAAACGTTCATCCATCAGAAAATGCACTCAGTCAAAATTAAATACGTTCCACAGCTTGATTTTGCTGAGGAAAGAATGGGGAAGAGTTGCAGCCCCAATGTAATGAAACACTTGAGCATTTTCAGAGCAAAATTCTAACTTCTTCTCTCCTGACATGACTCTTTTATAACCTGGTGTTCCTCCCTGAAAGCGGAGTGAGATGTAGTAGGGGTAGCAGTTATGCGTATGCTGTTAAACGTTGCCCGTGGAAATGCTGGTAGCTGCCCTGGCTGTAGCTACACCAACAGTTTGATTTTTGTTGTAGAAAATATTTTGACCATAGCAAGCTTCTGCCTCTGGAATGGAAGTTTTCTGCTTCTTTTAGAGTGTTGCATTAATTATTAATGTGAGTGGGAATCGTACTCTTTAGCATCCCTATGTTGAAAAAAAATCAATTAATTATTGCTATAAATCACCGAGATTACGCCGCAGTTGCGCTGCTGGGAAATCGGCCATTAACTACCAGGAAATCGCCTCTCTTCCCTTCGTCAGAACTCGGTTGTATCAACACAACCCTTCTCCTTTTATAAATTAACTATCAATGTGATGCATAATTGATAACCATTTATAATAATAACAATAATCTCCGTGAAACTGTCATCTCGCTCTGCAGCGGCTGTGTTAGAGCCTTTACCCCTCGCCAGGCTGTTGCGTTTGTTAACTGGGTTTTCTGGGAAGCGGCTGCTTCGCTGGTGTGATTTTAGCAGAGCCCAAAGCTGTCGCAGAGGAATAGAACGTGGGGAAGAAACGCCAAGCCGGACTACGTGAATATGGGGATCCTGAAGTGTTTTGAGAGGATGGGTTAAGTGTTGCTCTTGTTGCTCTGCAGAGGCCCAAGGTCAGTCCCTGAGCATCAGCCTGGCTTGTCCTGGTTTGTGGTGTCTTCTCCTTGTGTGTCACATGTTGCGTGAACCCAGCGCAGTGTGAAAATTCATCTGCCTTGGAGGAGCTGTTTGGGGGCTTCTTTGAGCAGTACCAAGTTTGTCACTATCGGTGTATTCTCAGAATTTATTTTTCTTTTAATAGTTTGTGGTACTTTGTTGGTAGAGTGGTTGAGACTTTGCAGCGCGATACAGATGGCAACTCAGGAGAAGATTTCTTGCTGTGCCTGTCTTCCTCTGCCCTTTCTTTCCTTGCAAGGCCTCTGAAAACGTGGAGGTGGTTTCTGGAAATCACAGCTTTCCACTAATTCTGCTCCTTTGGTGCCTCTAAGTGGGCTTAAAAGGGTGGTGGATGGCTGGTGGGGGACAGGAGCCTCTTGAGCAGGACCCATCCCTGAAAGGTTTGTAGCCCTTACCAGGGTCATCTGTCCTCGCCTTAAACTCTGAGGAGGATGTTGAATCACTGGTAACAAATCAGTGTGTGTGGTGTTGATGAATTCATTTGCCAGCATGAGATCTTCTCTCGTATGTCTTCATTTGTGACTACTGTTGTGGAACTTGCTTTGAAAAACTCATACATGGACTTTATAACAAAGCCGTTGGGTCACAGAGCCACAATGGCACGTTCCGGCTCTGCAGCCTGAGCGCAGGTCAGAGTCTTCAGGGGTTACATGAACCTTTGGCTCCCTGTTGGAACAGAAGCATCAGACCTGAGGGGATCTGTTGAGGGTCTTCCTCCATGTCAGCGTGCAGCTGCTGTCCCTTGGTAGAGCATTGCTTACAAACCAGCCGCACGTCCTGCTTTGTGGATTGCTTTGTTTCATCGGTGTTCAAGTGCAGCTCTCCCACCTGAAGCTTAATGTTACCCTTGAAGTCTGAAGGTGGGGATGGGCTATGGTGATATAGAAGCCCTTACGGTCTGAAGGTGAGGGTGGGCTATAAGATCAAGGGGCTCTAAGCTCGGTTTGCGGTATAAGGTGTGTGACCGGCAGGACGCTGGTGTTGGAAGCGCAGAACTCACAGCCACCCTTTCACAAACCTGCTGGCTGGGGACGGGCCGGTCTCACCCATGTGCTGGAAATCCTCATGAACCCTTTCGTTTCTCTGCAGGATCGACAGCGGCGGCATGCACGCCGACTCCTGTGAGCTCTCCTGAGTTCCTGGGGGACTGCTTTGCTTTTTGAATCAGAAGGTTACGAACTTCCGTGAAGAATGGCACTTGTGGATAAACACAAAGTCAAGCGGCAGCGGCTGGACAGAATCTGTGAAGGTAGGAGTACGCTGCAGTTTTTCTGTGGAAGCTGGCAGATGGTTACGGTGGAATATCTAAGTTTTCCTTGTTTTTTTACAGTGTTTAGGCATGAAGAGATCAAGGTGCAGGTCTGTCTCTCTGTTGGCTGGGGTCATACCAATGTTGGAACATTGGGAAAGGATCTCATCTGTACTCATCTGTAGTCCTGTGAACTGGATTTTTGTTTAGTTCCCAGGTCTTCTCCTTTTAGCCTCGTTTCTGCTGAAATGGTCTATCCAGTCCCAGTTTGAAACACAGCTTAAACTGGCACTGTCTTCAGGGAAAGGTTGTGCTCTGTTAAACGTGCCGCTGCTTTCTAGAGGTCCCTCTGGCCGGGACGCAGATGCTGGTGCCGTAACTCTTCTTCCCCTTCCCGCTCCGAGCAGTGCCAGTTGCCGTGTCCAAGACTAGTGTCACTCAGGCTGTGAAAGTAGGTGATCTCCTGTGATGTTGACTGTCATTGTACAAGAAATAGATGGAAAATTGAAAAATTGTTGCTGGAATATTTCTTACGGTTTGGAGCTTGTGGTCGGAACAGCTTTGCTTTCGTTGGTGTGTGGCGATAAGGCAGATTGGCTGTAAATCATTCTTTTTCAATAGTACGATACGGTGTCGCAGCACACGTGACTTTTACCTTCTATTTCAATTTTCCAGCCAAAAAAGTGTTTAGGTAGCGTTTGCTATTGTAGCTTGCACAGCTGTGCTAGAAATCAAGGGATGGCAAACAAGCTCTGTCTTTCTGGTGGACGCTCCGATAATTCTCCTGTGCAGACCAACACTTGTGCAAATGTCACCATCACCAGCAGAAGCAGAACAGAGGGATGTTTTAGGAAGAGTATCTGGAGTTATGTCTCTTACTAAGGGTTCCAGTGTTCCTCAGCTCTCAAGGAGGTGGGCAGTGGTCTGCAGGATGACGGTTTGCGGTATTAGTTGAATGCCAGCAAGGTGAAATAGGTTTTTGCTCGTGGATGAGAGCGCAGAGCTCGCAGGGGGGTTGTTCCACGTTCATTCGAGCAAAATGAAGGGGACTTTGTGGAGTTTCAGTGAGTGTAAAAAGCTGATCAGCAGGACAGGATGGTTTTCACCTTGATTTTCGTGTGTTATATGTTGCTTACTGTAACATGCTGAATTAATGCTCCTTTGCCGCTTTAAAGTCTCCATGAGTTAATTTTGCTCTGTTCATTGTGGAGGGGATTTGCCAAGCAGAGAAGGCGAGAGTTAGGGAGGATATCCAGGGAACGCTGCAGCGTGGAGCAGCAGCTTTCTCCTCGGATGTCATGAACACTCAGGTGTAGTATGCGATCTCATCTTCAAAACTGACTTTGAACTTGGCTTAAAAGAGTTGTATCAGCTGAGCCTGGATTTTCAAAAGCTGCCTTCCCGGTTTGATGTTTACTATCAGATCGCGCTGCTGAGTGTACAAGAAATTCAAAAGGCTCGTACGACAAACCTGCTAACGGAGCTTTAGATGTGATTGAAGTTTAGATTATTTTCCTCTGATATAGGAGCTTTTTTCTTCTTTCTTGGTCCAAAGAAAGACTTTTCTAATCTGTAAATGTGCAGAAGACATAACTTTTTTAAGTATACTTTGTCGCTTTCCACTCGTTTTGTGATTTGATTGAAACGATGGGATTCACCGTCCTAAGACGCCGTTGTGTTGTATTTGTAAGCAATAGATTAGGACTGAGTATAAGCAACATTGTAAAAATGACCTTGAAAAATGCCAAAAAGTTTAGTAGTTGCCAAAATAGGAGGCTCGTAGGACAGCGGTATGCTCTAGTGGCATCTCTGATGGCTAATTGTTATTGTAGGCTCCTCATCTATAATGACAGCATAGTAAAGCACTGAAGAGGGGCCAGTCCAGCTGCTGTGAGAACACACTTTCAGGCATTTCTCTTGGTTTGGCTTGAAGGGTATGTGGAATAATCAGTGAAACGTAATGAGAAATTCGGGAAGTGCTTCAGCAGGGTGAGGAGGGGAGTCTTTGCTGACAGAATAGTGCTCAGGAGCAGAATCTCTGCCCCTCCATCAGGGCGAGTGCAGCGTGCTCCGGAGAAGTTGCTTTTAACAATTCCTGTTCTGCAGAAGCACTCATGCAGCTTTTCCCTGTAAACAAGTGGACAGGATGCAAAACCGTATTTTCCCGATGAAAACCTGAACGTTTTGTAGGACATAGGTGGGTTTCTGTGCTCTTTGTGAAGCTGTGTGCACTGCACCGTCCCTTTTACTAGCCACCACACGAGCCCGTGGAGAGTTTGCTCGGAACGGACTTTAATTCACGCAGCAGGACGGTGGCAGGTCTGGAGGTGAAATATCCTCAGACAACGTGTTGTAATCACTGTCCGTCCTACCAGAAGGGTGGTTCTTCATATTTCCATTGGGAATTGCTGATCACAGGGTCACATGTTGAGGGAAGTAGCATACAAACTGCCGCCGTATTGAAAGATGGTAGTAAGAAGCTGCGG
>NW_010411194.1:308-12566 GCF_000710305.1 Buceros rhinoceros silvestris | reverse complement strand
TCCCGCGGTATTGAAAGAGTGTAGTAAGAAGCTGCGGTGTTTGTATGACGCTGTTGAACGTGCGTCTGGCATGGAAAAACAATCCAAGCCGTGCAAGGGGGTGGGATCTCTGAAAACGCCGGTTCATCACTTCTATAGGCAGCTTTATGAGTCTTCCTGGAAGAGCAGCAGTTCAGCGTTGTTGCATTGCTCAGCTTGACCAGTTCCTCTGGGTTTTTTAACATATAGTTGCGACATCTTGGTCTGACGATGTTTCTTTTTGCTCTGAGCGGGCTGTTTTGAAGAGGTGGGCTTTTTGCACCAGGTAGCAGGTGTAGAAAATACGGGTGGGCTAAAGGAGTGGATAAAGGAATTTGAGGACCACAGCCTGCAATGAAGACATTTGGAGGAGTCTGTTAAGAATTAACTGGGTTTGTGAAGCCTGTCTGAAGGAAGCGAAGCTGGAGCGATCTTGGCTTACCCGTTCTTTTCTTTTCTGGTTGTCCCAGAGAGTTTGGGTGCCTGTTCTGTAACTGGATCCATGTGGGTGGAAAGATGTACTCAGTCAACGGCTGGGGCTTTTGAAAACAATGTATGTAGAGTGGTTTATATGATTCCTGTTTGTGGAATTGTGAGTAATAATGTAGCGGGTCAAAATATGCTTTAGAGGTGGAGCTGCTGGTGCTGTGTCTAATTAGACTGGTCCAGCACCCCCTGGTTCAGATCTTGTTCCCATTTGCTTGTAATTTTGCCACATTTGAAATTTGAGCTGAAATTTTCCATTGCGTGACGAGTTTTTACCTTGGGGTGAATTAAAAAAAAAGTTCCAGCAAAAATTGGGTGGGAGGTGGAGAAGGACGTTGGTTTTGCTGTTTGAGACACAGCAGAGCTGCAGTCCTGCAGCCACACAGCGTGGAAGCCACAGTACCCGCTGCTCTGGTTTGGATAAAAAGGGTCTGGATTTTGCAGTGGAGTTGCCGTGTTGTCAGCAGAGTGCCTGTTATTGTACCCAAATCGGGGGCAAGTTCTCAGCCTCCCAACCTCCACAGCCTCCCAACCTCCACTGCCTCCCTCTGGGCAGCAGCAGGTGAGTGAAGCTCCAGGTTGAGGAGAAGCCGTGGCGGGCCCTGCTAAGGCGACGGAATGTAGACAAGATGTGCAGTGTTGCTGATAGGCGGGTTTCCTTGCTGTCTCGCCCCAGAACGCGGCCACAGACAGTTGAGTCCCTGGCTGCGCAGCGCCGTGGTCAAGGTGGCTTGTGGCAGCAGCGATTTCAAACCATCAGCAGCAATAACCCTCGGGGCAGAAGCTCACCAGCTTTGTATTTAGAAAACAACAGCAGAGAGATATATTAGGTGTAATTTTTTCTGTGCTACCTGTATTAGAACAAGGTGTCCAGCAGTGCCTCCAAGAAACCTCAAGCTGAGAAGACCGTGGCATTCCCGGCACATGGCATCCATCGCTCCCGTGGGGCTCCCGTGGGGCAACCAGTGCTCCCTCAAGGCATTCCCATGCAAGGAGATAACTTAAAGCATCACTGCTGCTGCTCAGCCTGCTGCTTGTTCAGCTGTTCTTTACCCTGTGCTTCGGTGAATATGGTTAAAAATATATCAGAAAATACCAGGGGCTAGACAGGGAGTGGGGAGCAGCCCTCCGCGGTTGTCAGCGGTGTCTTGGGGAGCAGCCTGGCTGGGAAGGCAGAGGAGAAGGTGCCATAGCAGAGTGCAAGGTCCCGTGGTCATTTCCTTTACGTGAAATGTAGAAACTCTGGGGGGACATGGTGGTGGCACATCTAGGATAGAGGATGGCAGCGTCTTCTCTGTGTGCAAAATGCAGGATTTCCCGCAGGATCACCACAGAATTCCCCTCGGATGATCCCAAGTGCTGCCTCCACTCCGCGCCTTTGCAAGACTCGCCTGCCGTCTTCAACACCGCTGCCGTGAAATTTTAATGCCTGGCTTTATAGGTTGAAGTTTGCACTGACGTTTACGAGTCATTTGAGTTTTCAACACACGCCCCAAAAGCAGCAGCCCTGAGATGAGCAAGAAGCAAAGAGAAAACGTGATTGCAAGGCCAAGTTTTCCGATGAGAGTCGTTGCTTCAGGATTTGCCGTTACCCAGTGAGAAATCATGTCCGAACGCCTCGGTTTGCGCCCCCAGAGCTGCCTGTACTTTGCAGAGCAGTGGGGCTGTTTGCAGCGCCAAACAAACCGTTCGTGTTCTTCGTTCTCTTTCAGGTCCTTTGATAAATCTGATGGCTGATAAATGCCAGCGCAGTCACATAACACTTTTCAGTGCCAAATGCAAAAGCCTCTTGGTTTTTTGACTGAGTGGCACCCTAGCGTCCCCTTTGGATGAGGCTTCTCTGGTGCTACCCATAATTCATATTTCCTGTAGGAATTCCTCAAGTATTTACCCAACTATAGTCTCGATAAGTCTGGCCTCGACCCTCCATATACCCTTGTTTATTGGCGGTTGTGGGACACCGCCTTGGATACCGGTGCCTTTTGGATAGGTCCGAGTCCTTTGACTCAATAGTTCATCTTGAAGACCTTGAGTAAGCCTGTCCCCATGACACACTGCCCAGCTGGGATGGTGGTTTTCTCTCCATGCTCATGCTTCCCCATTGATTTTGTGGCCATTCAAAGGAAGAGGAACAAGCACGCTTGAGCGACGTGCACGCGTTTTCAGGGAGAAGCAGGAAACTCAAGATGAACTAGGAAACATCTTTCTGCTGGTTGGGTTGATGGCTCAGTATCTGTTTGTGGTGGTATCTGCTGTTTGCTGGATTTTGACCGAGCCCACATTAGGGAGGGTGTGTGCTCTGAAGAGTCACAGCGTAGAGCACCTGATGGTTAAAACAAAGTACACACGGGCTGAAAAGGAGCTGGCATCAGCAGCTGCTGCTCCAAGCAAAATCCCTGTGTCCTTCAGCAGTCAGGAGACAGCATGGCTCTAAAGCTGCACATCCGTCATCGCTCTGCAGTTCTGAGCTGGGGAACTCTCCCATCTGCAACTGCTGAACACCCATGAACAACCCAACACCAAAAACCTGGAGGGTTTTCTGCTGGGTTCGTGTCTGGGTTTCTTGCTGAAGGGTGCAGGGAGGGTGCTGGAGAGAGGAGTGGGGATACAGAGGAGGGGGGAGAAGGGGGGTTGCACTGGTGGGAGCCGAAAGCAGACTCATCTTTTTGCAAAGGTGTGAAGGGGTCTCTGAAATGGAGGGGAGGATTTGGGGAAAGAAAGGATGGTTACATCATCAACAAAGTAATCTCAGCTGTGACTGCAGGAGGCTGGTCAAGTCATTTCAAGGGTGGGCAGAGATTCTGTGCTCCATGTTTCCTCCTGTGATGAAGTCAATGCGAACCACATCCAGTAATACCTGAATAAATAGAACGTGTGATGCTAGGTACTCCGGTAAATACAACCTGCATTTATGGCAGGGGTGCTTTCTACCTGCTGTTTATTTTACTTTCTCATCCATAAAAGTAGACTTAATATTCACACCATCCGTTACTGCTTGTGGTGCACTTTTTTATCATTAGAGTAAACCAAACCCTCACTGAAAGTGCCCCTGAAGAACTGTCATGGTTCTGGCTCCTCAGCATGTTTGAGCAGCGCGTCCTTGTGCTCTGGGCTCGTGCTCCACTGGCAGCAGAATACAGAGCAGGTTCTCGTTCAACATCCACAGCCCATTGGCTCTAAACACCGGAGGAACCGGGCTCCTGCAAGCAGGTGAGAAAATGGGCTTAAAAACTCCAAGCAGTCAAAATTAAAGTTGTACAAGCAACCTGAATTCCAGTGGTTTCCAGGCTTTAGTGTTTCATTAACGTGGTGTTGTGTAGGAAATAACCAGTTACAAGACATTGTGGGCTGGGTAGTGCTGGAAAATGAAGAGTTCAGCGCTCAGCATCTCTAATCCAGACCATCGCGTGTCTGAGGGTCTCGGGAGTGACTGGGCAACTCCGGAAAGTGGCTGCATCCGATTCATGCTCCTTTGTCTAACGTAACAGTGGCCAAAGTGAGTATGTTTGATACTTGGGTGGAGGAATTTTCTTCCATTCTTGCAAATTTGAATGCCAAGTAGCGTCTGATAATACTTATTTTTGCTGCTTAGAAATAGAATCTTATTATCTCAGGAAATTCTTACAACAGCCAGTCACTTGATGAGAAACAATGAGGTAAAGATGATATCTAGCGTGGAAGAAACTGCTTGTCCTGAGTAAAAGTGACTGACTTAGAATAAATAGATTTTTTTTTTTTTTTCTAGTGGATTTGACTTTCTTTGTTCCGTGGATATAAAGCACAGTACAAGGATTTCCCCCCTGCAATAAAGCTTTTTATACTTTAAGTTTCCACCTCAGAGCACCTAAACTATCAGGCTTTTAAGGAAGGGTTGTTACCATGTTTTGCCTAGGGAAAAGGCTGAGTTAGCTTGTCAGATCCTCCGCCCTTACACCCTGTGCTGATTTATGCTACGTGAAGATCTGGCTGGCTGCTCCAAATGTTTTCCTCTTCTGAGAGGTCATAGGAAGTTCTGTGGCCTTCATGGAGGTTTCAAAAAAAAATCGCTTCAAATTTGGATTACACCTCGTTGTACCAGTGTGGGCAGTGGGCAGTGCCATCCCGCAGTGCTCCGAATTACCCGCCCGCTGATAGAGCAGGTTTGGGAATCCCTTATCATTAATAATTAGTTTTGTTACATTTTTTTAATAAAAAATTGGACTTCCTGCATCCATAGGATTCTGTCCAAGTGCCCTCAGTGGGTTCACAGACATTACTCAAGCTTATTGACTATAATTTTCAACCTTTCCGTGATTTCCAACCCTCTTGCTTTGTTGAACCAAGAACTCCCTGCGTTCAGTGGTCACCCAGGCATCTGGTAAAGCACGAGACGCATTTAGAGAAGGTTACAGACCAAAATGTCATTAATTTGGCGTGTGGCTTGTTTCGCAATAGATACCTGACTCAAGCTATTGCAAGGAGAGCTCCCCTTTCCCTGAGATTTGAGTGCTACCTGCACAGGAACAGGAGAAACCGCTTCTGTGGTGGTCTCCTTCCGTTCAAGCCCACGTTTATGGTAACTTCGTACATGGCTAACTCGTAATTGTTAAGAGCATTTTTCCATTTTCCCCAGCCTTAAGGTTCCATGTACAGGCTTTATAACTCATGTCATTAATTAAGAAACAATTAGAGCTGATGACTTCAATACCATCAACTCGTATTTTCATCCTCACCACATTTCCCATTTAAATTCCCTGGTTTAAGGATTAACATGTTGTCATCATATCTGGGTTTGGTTTATTTTTTCCTGCTCCTTACTCTAAACCCTTCCCCGCATTTAAAGATGACTCATTAAAATGATAACGCTCCCAGAATACGCAGCGGGAAGCGCGTTAAGGGGCGGTTGGAGCAGCAGCCTTGGGGCAGCCCTGCCGCTTATTCCCGAGCTCTGGAATTTGGGAGCGTTGCAGAAGCCGCCTCCAGAATCCAGGGGCTGGAAGTTGGCTGCTTTACCTCTTCCAAATATATGATGGGAAATGATCGGGGACGGATGAGAACAGGATGGGTTTTTTCCTTCAAAATACCAGAAAAAACTCATCTGTGACCCCTGGGTTAGAATCTCTCAAGGACTGCCGATGACGTTTGGATCTGCACCAGACTTGTAGGTTTGACTCCGATTCTACTGAATATTTCCCAGTAAATATTTTGACAGGAGCAGGACATCTGGCTCTTCTAAAACAAAGCTGCAGGGAGACACATGACACAACTTTTCTTTTAGATTTTTTTTTTTGGTTTCCACAAACAGATGTAAGGGATTGAAGTGCCAAAACAGTGAAGGTTTTGATTATGGCTTTTGTATCTGAGAGCTTGCTTCAAAGGGCAAGTTTTCTAGAGCTGGTTGTGCTTTTTTGTTGCCTTAAAATTAAGTGGCATTGATCACTTCTTACTGACACTTTTATGTAGCCCATTAGCTTAATACTATTAATATTATTTTTTTAGATTGTCTTTTTAGGTTTTTTGAAGCAAAACACTCTCTGCTGCCATCTAGCACCTCAAAACTTGCTGATAAGTGGCTTCAGTTCACAAACAGCCTGTAGTTATTGCCGAACATCCGTTTTCGAGAGAAAACAGTGTGGCTGCCTGCTGATGATAACACGTATTTGATTGGTCAGCAAAGGAACCTAAGCAAGGGACGCAGGGCTGGCAGCTTCAGCCTCGGGATCATGCCCATCGGGGAGCAGCCGCGTCCCAAAGCCCTCGCCATGGATGGTGAGGGACCACAGTAAGACATACCTGCAAGTGTGCTCCCTCCACGAGTGAGACTTTGATTTGGTTATTGCGTTTCAAGCTCTTGGCATCATCAGGTAATTAATTCTTTTTTATGCGGAGCCCGGGTAGAGTTCAGAATTACAACCTGTATTCATTTAACAATGGATTTCTGTGCTGCTGTCTGGGACGGGGATAATTCCTGTGCTTTTCATTACACATGGTATTTAAATCTTGATCCTGAATTCTTATTAAAAATGATGAGATTTGACCTCAAAGTCTTAATACCCAGGTTTGGAGACAAGGTGCTTGATGTGATTTCTAGAGGATTATTTTTTAAGAGCATTCGTAGATTAGATCTTTGCAAGGAGTTGAGGGCTGGGCCCAGTGAACCTTGTCTGCTGGCGTTCTCTGCCATTCAGCGTCCGGATTGGTTTTCATTTTGTGGTCCCTGAAAGCGTGTCGGTTTTGTGGCGTAGGGATCCGTCCGGTAGTTTTATTATCCCTTTGTTGATGCAGGAATGTGACAGTGCTGTGTCTGCTGGCTTTTATTGGAGTCTCCCCGTACTTGAAGGCAAAATGGAAGTTTCAAGAGCTTGTAGAGCTCATGCCAATGGCTCAAAGTGTGTTTTATGGCTGGGCTTCTTGTTTGTAACTGTGGGTATGGTTCAGATGATTGCTGGCTTCCTGCGTTTGTTCCTGCGATCCCGGCGGCACATCACCAGGGCTTTACCAGGGATGCGGGATGACGAGGTGACAAGTTACCATGTACTCGTTGGGGTGCTTCTGCCTGTACCCTTATGCTCAGTAAACTCAAGGTGATTGGAGGTGCCCCTCAATGAAGGGCGGGTGAAATGCCTCCAGCTGGAGCTGTTGGCACATGGCCGTGTCTTGACACACCATGTTGTCCGGCCAGGAGGGTGGGAAGGAGCCTGTCTCCTCCCCCGGTCTCCTCCTGAGCATAGCTATAGGTATGGACCAGCAGTGGAGAGGCGAGCGGTCAGGTCCCTACGATTGAGCAAAAGGCCACTGTAGTTCCATTACAGGAAACGTCTCCGTGAGCCTCCTCAGCATGACACCAGCTGGTGCGAGAGGAAGAGGCTTCGCATCCCCTCTCATCACGTCGATGTGTGGGGTTTGGGGGGTTCTTGGGAAGTTACTCGGAACTGCTCTGCGATACTGCGTTGCCAGTTTGGAGAGTAAACTCTGCTGTATTTGGTGTGGGAGGGAGGCTCCTTCGCTGCACCTCCACATTTATTTGGGTACGATATCGACCCTCTATTTTCCATGTACGTGGCCCCATTGGTGTGCAGCCAGAGGGAGCAACAATGGAACCCACTTACAGATCCCAGTTTGCGTGTGACGTTTAGAGGCAGCGTGTGCTGGTGCGTTCCGTAACTTGTCATGTACATGAGCCAGTGATTACGGCACATTTCTATCCCGACGCCGCGGGAGTCGGGTCACAAATGGATGTAAGCTTTTGGGTTTTGGCTTTAAAGTCATGAAAATAGGGAGTTGCACGAGGCAGTGATTGTTTAATAATCGGGGGACGTCAAGAGTGTTTTGTTGTAACGTACCGAGTTAGTATTTGAGAGCGTTTTGTTGAAGTTACAAAGCATCTCTGCTTTGGGTTTGGAAATTGGTAAAAGCATGTGGCTTGGCTTTAAGCGCCGGGTGCTTTCAGATGCCGTTCTGTTCCTTTGATTGTTGAAAACGATTCCAGCACAATCCTGCTAATTTTCCCTTTGTACTCCTCTAATTTCAGGAGACCATTATGAAGTCCATCTAGGCAGAGTGCTTATTGCCACTGTGAGAGAGATTTTTGCAGAGCCAAATTTTAGCAAGTGCAGTAATTTCTAAGGATTTGGAACATTTTCTTCCTGCTTTTCTTCTCCCATTTTTTTTTTTAATTTGTATGTGTGCGTTATTTGTGGTGCATGCTACTTCCTTTTCCTCTCCATATTATCCGTGGGGTACAACAGGACAGCTTAGCACCAGCTCGTTTCTGCTTCCCCAGCATCCCACAAGCAGAACATGGGAGGACGACGTGCGGGAAAGGCTCCCTGGGCTTCAGAGGTCGTTAGGCGCAATCACACGTGGTCCTTGAAAGCCCAGGCAGTGAGGACAAATTTATCCTGCCAGTGGCTTTGTACCGTGTCACCTGAAAACCTGTGACAAACACTGATTAATCTTCGCGCCATCTGCATGGCATAGGGGTGTGTTATATCCCACTGGATGGGAGGGGAATCTACGAGTAAGAGGTGAAGCAATTTACTCACCAACAGTGGCAGAGCTGGGTGTCCTGATTGTGGCTCTCTGCATTGACAGGAGAGGTATTCGTTCTCTAGAGGAGTTCTCACTACTGGAGGTTGGACTCTTTTGCCTTTAAAAGAGAAATAGCCTTTCCACTGCTGATGCACCTTACGGTGTGTGCCAGAAATTACGTTTGGCGTATTCACTCCATTGTTTCAGTCGCACTCTCTCCCAGAAGGAAATGATTTGGGAGAAAACAACACTTTGCTACATTAAAAATAATTTTTTCCAGTAGAAACAAGATTTAAACTTGTAATTGAAAAGCATTTTAAAATAATAAAAAGCAAAACTAAAACCAATCCACACTATTTTGTTACACAAAGTAATTTTTTCCAGCAACTGGCTTTCAAAATTTGTAATGAAATGGTTTAAATCAATGTGAATTAAATTTCCCATCCAACCTCTCCTGAGTCAGTGCTACAGACACCAAAAAAAAAATGTTGTTTACACAGTTGTGTGACAGATTTAGCCTCCTGTGAGGAGAAGACGCCTCCTAGCACCGTGTAAGATACTTGTTTCATATCCACTGCGAGTTGTTTCCAGAACCAGATTTCAGGCCATCCTTCCTTGAGCGTGGTGCTCACACCATGGGCCCACCTTTCTACCGCTCCATCGTTACCTTTTCTTCAGAGCAGGCTTCTACAGTTGTGTCATAGCGCAATTTACCTTGTATGAGATTAACGCTGAACCAAAACTCAGGGTATTAAGTCAAAACTGTGTGTTTTTCACGTGATCTGAAATACCAGAGCGTTTAATCTCTTGATCAGCTTTTTAATTTTTTTATGCTTTTATGTGTGGATTTTTTTTCCACCAAATACCTCTAGAATTAAAAGATAAAAGGAGAATAAATTTTCTAGCAGTCCTTCATCTCCCCCTCACGTCGGGAACACCAGCACCTCCTCTGCCCTCGAGAAGCGCAGATGAGATCGGTTATGTCGGCTTGTGCCTTGGTACCTCCAGGTCCTCTCTTGGCCGTTGCTCCTGGGTCTCATTCAGCAATAGCTGCGGAGTTACGGGAATTTGCGTAGGCGCTGCTTTAAGAGTGCCAAAAGAAAAAAAAAGAAAAATGAAAGACCCTTACTGCCCATCCATCAGTATTTCATCCCCAGCACTTCTTCCTCGTTTCTTACTCACTTGGGGTGTAACAGCTCCACGGCTCCTAGGCACGTCTTCCCGCTGTCTGCAGGGTTGGTGGCAGCTCTTGGTCTGCAAGAAGAGGGGCCAGCAGAGCCACCAAAGAGGACAGCTGAGGGAAGAGGGAAGAGGGAAACATACAACCCAGGTCCTGCAGGTGTTCTCCTCTGCTTGGCTCGGGGCGCAGGGGTGTTAGTTTGTTCCGTTGAGGTCGGTGTATGTGGGATAAATCATCTGTATGCACGAGCATTCCCAGCGCAGGGCTGCAGCTCAAGTGTCCTGGCTCCCACAACGCGGGCGAGAGGAGCACGTCTTTCTGCCCGAGGGCTATGAGGTTGAACCCGTGCGAGGGCAGGCTGTGCCGCGGCGCCTGGGTTGTGGTCGGAGCCCGGGCGTGTGCTGCTTTGGGCTGAAGGCAGCTTGGAGGTGGGTCTGTGCTCCTGCTGTCGCCCTTGTGTGCGCTGGAGCTGGGCAGGGCACGGCCACCAGTTACAGATGTGTTGGCTTGGGCAAGGTTTCCTTTGTGTGTCCGTCATGCGACCCAAGGGCTTATTCAAGCTTTTGTTTTGTTCAGAGGTAGTAAATGCTCAAAGCTCCCTTCTGACTTCCCCTGCAGTTGTTTGAGATCAGCATTTTTGAAGTTTAATTTCTCTGCGGCGTAGTTTTTTCCATTGTCAACCAGGGCTTAACATGGTGGCTGTGTTCGTTAGCGAGTCCTTTGAAGACAGTGGTGGAAGATGCCCTTGATCTATAGACCAGGATTTTATTACTTTTTTTTGTATACATTTTGGGTAGCTTTCTTGTGCTGCCTCAGAACAAACAAATGGCACAGATCTCGCCGTATCCAGTTGGGAATACATTTTATTCTTTAGCAAAATGTTGTTGTAATAAAATGGTTTTGTTTGTTAAAATGTGCTCTGCTTTATTTATAAGCCACAAACGCGTCTTCCCATTTTGATTCTCACAAAAGAAGAAATTTTCCAATGCGCCTTAAGTTTGTTAGTTAATTCAATATGATGCCAATCAGATATTCTCTGAGAATTGCAGAAATCATCTTTTGGGGCCCGCGTTTTGCATGTCTGTGTAATATCCAGCATCATTTTAAAGGCTGCGGTTCTTGGGGGTGGAACCAGAGGAGAGAATGTTTGAAGAGGATTTATAATATTTACTGCAATGAAGAAATTTAGGGATTACTCAAAGATCCTGTCAGTATTTGGGTCAGAAATATAGCCCAGGGGTATTAGTACGATGGGCAGGTCTGAGCATTAGGCTGTATTAGTGATTTAGCGATCGTAATAGCACAATGGTCTGTCACGTGACGGCCGGAGCACGAAACATTTATTGTGGATTAGTGGGGAAAAACGCACGAGCTGTCTTGTGGACGGACCGGGGAAGGTGGCTGTTACTCCATCCTGGAAGGGGCACGTTGGAGGCGAAGAAATTGGTGATTGCAGCAGAGAAAGGCAGAATCGTTTCTGTTTGAGGGGTTTTTTTTTTTCTTAATTAAAAAGAGGAAAATGCTGCTTCACTAGGAGTGGTTTGCAAAATAAGTAACGGTTGACCTGTTCTCCTTTGAAAAGGAGTATTTGAGCATGAGCGGCACGTGGTGATTCAGGATAAATGTTTTGGGGAGCCATCTTAATATCTCCTCTGAAAAGAATATACGGGGATTTTTGTTACCTTCCCAAATAACAATTTTCTGTGGGGTGATTCCATCTAAACCCTCTTTCCTTCTCTTAAGTGTAAAAAACAACAACAAAAAAAACCCAAACCATAAAAAAAAAAAAAACCTTAATCTGTATGAATTTTGAAGTGCGACTAAATACAAACTGAGTTTTGTCTGACGTTCCCGGGTGTGTTCCCATCTCACAGACGTAGTTTTTCCAAAGGAAGCAGGAGATAATAGGCAAAAGTCTACTATTCCTTTCTTGCTTTGTAAGTCCAGGCTTTAGATCCTTTGATCCTCTGCTCCTTTTCCATGACCTCCGCTTGGATCTTAAAATTACGCATTCCAGATCCCACCTCCACGATTTCCTGTCCACGGTGATGAAGGGGTTTGTGTATTATGGCAACAACGTAAAGAACCCTCCCGTTAGTACAGCGGATTTGAAGCTGCAACAAAAAATGCAGTTTCCAAAGCACATGAAGGTGTTAAACAGGTACCTGACTAATTTCTCACCGCTCTTGTGTTCCGGGCTATCGTGCATTGGTCTTTTTTTAGGCCTGCCTGCTCGCCCCCATTTAATGTGTCCTTAGCTGAGTGCAGTGGATTAGCATTTCATCAGGGTGGATTAAGATTGAGCTGACACTGAAGCTTTCTGTTTTATTTTTGCGGGGACCAGCGGATACGTGCGCGTTGCGTTATCTCGCCACCGGTTCCCGGCGGCTGCAGCTGCGGACGGGAGCCCTGAGTTAACGAGGAAGGGGACGACCGAACCAGATGAAATGTGTGTTAAAAAACCAACACACACAAAAAAAAGCAAAGATTCCCTGGGGAGAAATTGCATTGTGGTTGCTGGCTGGGTCGGCGCGGGAGACTTCATCGGGCTGAAATGATGTCAC
>NW_010411194.1:0-204 GCF_000710305.1 Buceros rhinoceros silvestris | reverse complement strand
TAGTGGTTTTATTTAGCTCCTAATCCCCGCACACTGCTCGGCCAGTTGTCCATGTGCGCGCCGTCCCCAGCGGCAGAGGATAAAGCGCCCGGGCTGAGCGCGGCCGCCCTCTTCTGCGGCTGCACTGCACGGGAAGGGGCTCTCCCTCCGCCGACCCGGAGTGAGAGCGGGCGGCAGAGGCTGCTGCCTGGTCTGCCTCGTCAA
>NW_010411193.1:0-3245 GCF_000710305.1 Buceros rhinoceros silvestris | reverse complement strand
GGGGGTGGGGTGGTGGGAATAAAGCAGGATGGAGAAATAAAGAGCTCATAAAACTGTTTATGGATAAATAACTTTCATATTTTCTTCTCTGTAGGTAGAACTAAAGAGAGAAAAAAATCATAGACACATGTTCCAAACTCCATGGATCCAGCTTCCTATACATCAACCACAGTAGTTTCTAAATACATACAAACTATCCAATATACCTTGCAGGCCCTTAGACACATTTCTTAATATATTTTTTAAAATAATCTGTTCGATTGGTTTAGGTTCATATATGGAAGCCATATATGTGTGTTTCATCAAGATTGATCCAACCTATTTTATCACAATTCCATTTCATAGAGGACTGAAGGCAAAGAAAGTTTATCTCTGATGATGATAACAAAACTGGTCAGGGATGCATGCAGGAATAAAAGTCACATCATACCTTTCTTGCAACACAAAACCAGAATCTTTTTCCCCAGGATAGGAAAGAAGTAAAAATTCTCATAATGGAGAAGACTGTGTCTAAAGTTTTCAGTGGCAAGTGAAGGAACTGGCTCAGAGTACTTAGACCACATTAAACCCATCTTCTGCTCCACAAAAATGCTCAGTAAAATTCTTTGTTCAGGTCTTAGTCCAGAAGCTGCATGATGAGCAAGGTATACAGCATCTGAAAACTGAATTTAGTACACAGGCAGTGGTGAACAGATTTATTTCTGTGACCCATTACAACATAGGGAAAACTCATCTCTACATAGAAAGAACCTTCTTACAGGTGAATATTATACTGAACAATAAATTCCTGGAGGGATGATACCCCCCTTTTCCTTCTTGTCCATATCTCAGTATCTTGTGGTCCTAATGAAGCTTCAGTCCTATCTTCATCATAAACAAGAACAATAATAAATAGCTATCATAGTACATTCATACTTAAAAAAGAAGATTTTTCTGTTGTCCACACTATTCACTTGAGGAAGAGGGAAGACCAAATATCTTTGCTGCTGAACAAGACTGAGTAGGAACAACACAGAGCAAAACCCTACGTGGAACGGAAATAAGCTTCCCATTCAAACAGTAGTCTGCGTAGAATGACCAATAACTAATACTCTTTGAATAAGACATTGTAGGCATAAAAAGTTGTACAAGATGATACAAAAATTCAGTACATTTATTTTGAAAGCGCACAATCTCTGTGTAGCAGAAAAGGTATTACAGTGGATTGTCATTTCAAGGCTAGATACCATATGTCCTATATCTTGAAGCATAATTTTTCTGATAAACCCACTGTTAAGACTCTACTGATAAACTTTTGCTGCTTCCTTTCCCAAAAGTCTGCAAAAAATCTGGTATGAACTGACTGACAATAATCTTTTTAAAAGGCATAATAGAGTACAGCCAAGACATGTGGACACAGCCCTCTACTACTAATCTGAAAGCTGCAAGTGAGGAAAAGAATTCATGGAAAGCATACAAGAATAAAACTGAAGCTAACTTAATCTTCAAATAAGGATTTAATAAGACAATTATGGAATGTTTATTTAAAATGCCAACACATTAAACACAATCCTCATGATTTAACAGTTTAGTGTGTGGCAACTGATTATTGAAACCACATTGTGCTTAATGGTACTGCAACTGAGGGTGAGCAAGTTAGGATTTATTTTGATTATGTGGTCATCCTTTCATAGCTTTTCAAGTAATCACCATTCTAAATCTAGATACTAGGAGCAGAGTGAATGCTACAAAATTGTTCTGCAAGCAGTCACTTGATTCTGACCACGTACAGGCATTAGGCAGGTCTACAAATCGACTTGCTGATTTCTTTATCTGAACATAGATACATGTGAGTTTTGTTTATAGGTACAATTGTAAATCACTTCTAATGCTCTTGAATACCATTACTGCAAGATTTATGGCAACCATGAGATGAGGATCAGCCCTGGTTTGAGCTAGAACAGAACTAATTCTGTTCAGTGATTTTACCTTTCAGCTCACTCTCTTGTCAGTGACTGCACTGTCTGGAGTTAACGGTTTATTTTTAAGACAGTGTCTGCTTCTAGAAGTGACAGCGCTTGATGTTTACTGTTACTACCAGGGACTGGTGTGCAGAAAGGCTCTTGCTGTTACTTGCTCCTGTGCAGACCAAGGTCACTGCTGAATCCTGTGTACCACAGTAGGGGTGCAGTCAGTTGCACCTGCAGGGAGGAGCGGACAGGACAGGTGACCCTACACTGACCAACGAGGTGTTCCACCCCATATATGTCACATTCGGTATAGAGCTGAGGGATCACAAAGGTCAACTCTCTTCTTCAGTGTCCAGCATCTGAGGATGACTCAATCTCAATCTGTGCATTCCTGAATCCAGTTCCAGAATCCAGCTCGTGCATCCAGTTCCTGTCTGTTGCCGAGTCCACTCTGGGCCTTCCACAGTGTCTGCTCACAGCTTCAGTGGTGATGGTGACATGATTGCCGTTGCGGGTTTGGGTTTGGTATTGGTATTGTATATATTTGTATATATTTCCTTTTATTGTTATTATTTTCATTAAAGTAGTTTTAGGGGTTTTTTTCCAATCCATACCTCTCTCTCCCTTATTCCTTTCTCTTCCTCTTTGGGAAGGTAGAGGGGTTAATAGAAAGCATCTGTCATTTGTCTAGTGGCTGTGCTATGACAGGAACCCATGACAGGATCAAATTAACATCCTTTAAAAAGTTAAAAAAATAGAAGGAAAAGGAAAGGGACATGGGGAAAGGGAAACAGACTTTCTGGCACTGACAGGCAAGACATTATGATCCAAGCTTTATGATTTTTGATGTAAACTATATACTCATCCACCAGTGCTTTTTGCTGATACTGAAATTGGCAGTGTCCTACTTAACATAGTTCATAAGCAGCAGTTTCCAAAAGCATTCATGAGTCCTAGACCACAGGCAACTCGATAAACCAAGCCAGGACATGATGACACACAAGATATCTAGGAAGTAAGCAGATATACAGACTCACTTTCAGGTCAGAAAATGACAATTAGACTTTGAACACTGCCAGTGACTTTTCAGTAGTGTAATTTTTTCTAAGGACAATGCCCTGGCATAGTTTAGTGTGACTCAAAGAGGAAACAGCTTAAGCATTTCTAACATTCTCTAATCCCTCCAATATACTACCCCTCCCGTAGATAACCAGAGTCCCTAGGCTGGATTCTTCAGCCCTCACTCACACGAGGCAGCCTGGGCCCCTGTGTCCCGGTTTGAGCTAAACTTCCTGG
>NW_010411192.1:25313-28493 GCF_000710305.1 Buceros rhinoceros silvestris | reverse complement strand
CCAGGAAGTTTAGCCCAAACCGGGACAAGGGGAAACTGTGATCAGGAGAACTTGGCAGCCTTCCACTGTATCTGAGAACACCATACAGTTTGTAATGTCAGTACACTGCAGAGGAACGCTGTGTGTTCAGATCCTTCCGTTTTGTTTCTAAAACCCTCATGTAAGGTATATGATACTCAGATTCAGTATTTCTGATCTACTGGTGTCTTGCTTGCACCATCTGTTTTTACAAAACTGTTTTTACCTTAAAAAGTATCAGTGGCTGAGTGGCCCTTTGATGTGCAGTCAATCACATACAATAATAAAATTGCATAATAGACCATAATTTCCCGTCTGATCATAAGCTCAGCCATGTGTGCCGGGTGATTTCCTTCAAACTAATTGACAAAATGCACTGGCACAGGGAGCGATTTGCTGCAGCTGTGTGCCTGTTTTGTCAGAAAAACAGGCAGAAAGGAAATCTTCAGAAGTATTGAGGTGTTCATGAAATTGAGATGGATCTTCTGGGAATATTCATAGTTAGAATGAAGAACTTGTTTTTCTTCAGCAAAAAAAGGCTGCCTGTTCTTTCAGGCCTTAAAATAGGTTTTGAGGATGAGCAAATCCCATAGAAGACTGTGTTGCTCTTCTAGCATCATTCCTCCTGACAACAGGAACAATGGAAACACACGACATGGCCCAAAATAGTAACTCAATACTGGCCTACCACATTTTCTTCAGGGAGCCGAAAGACTTGGTCAACACAATCAGGGTGTAAAACCAAACAAAGTTAAGGTAGATTCTGTTATTTCAAACTGTGTTGTGCCTCATGTGCCTCACACAGTTGGTGGTGCATTTCTGTCTTCCACCCATGGCGGTAAGGTGTGCAAAATGGGATTTTTGCAAGAGACTTTGTGGAGCTGTGCTATGCAGATACATCTTGATAGCAGTGTGACCCATTCCCAAAGGTTATTTGCAGCCTGTACTTGCTGCTTCTCCCTAAGCCTCAGCTTTTCCAGTGTAAGGAAGAAAATAGCCCGTGTATGGAAAATTACATGTAATCAAACACAGATTTATTGTTCTGCTTGTTTAGAAATTTTTAACTTCATGCCTTGTTAGTTAACGTGAAAATTCTGAGCTTCTGGTTTTTTGGGAAAAAGTATAAATTCTAATCTAAGAAAAATGGAAGTGATATTTAACCTAAAAGCGGTTTTAAATAAACTTTCACTTCAGCAAGAAAGAACTGTTTCATCCTGTCATCATCAATTCAGCTGTTATTTCATATTTTAATTTATGCATTTGTCAAAACAAATCATGCAATGATACATGCCCACAAAACCTTTGGCTACAGAACATTACATGTGCCTCTGGAAACATCCTCTTCCAGGGGAATTATGACCTGAACTAGATAAACGGTTGTCTTTTCCTGATGTCTGAGATATTTTGATCTATCATGGAAATAAGCTAAATCTTCAGATTGAGAGGCCTCCTTTTTAATGATGAAATTACTTTGTAGAGCTATCTCAGTTTTTAAATAATACCCCCCCCCAAAAAAAAAACAAACCCAAACAAACAAAAACCCAACATGTACTTTCTTAGCTTTCTAGTGAAATACAGCTGGCCTGCAGGCCTCAAAATAGGTGATAGCTGACTTTGTATCGGTTATGGACCTAGATGTAACAGAAAGAGACAGAAATCATTATATCGTCTTCCTCAAAGTTGCTGATGTATGGTGTAGTAAAGGTGAATCCAGCAAAACAGATTGGCAGAGACTCGGTAAAGAGGCAAGAAACATACACAGTAAATTTTTGTCACAGCATAGCTCCACACGGTCTTCAATATTTGGTGCGCATGTCTATAATATGTGCATGTTTTGTCTCTGCTTAGTGTTGATTTAAAAAAACAGAACAGAAGCAAAGTTGCTTGTATAGTATCTGAACTGTTTCACATTTTTATCCCTTTGTGTTCAGTTGATGTACTATATACATCACCACTTATCGGTCTGAGGCCTCTTACTGTATTTTGGCATTTCATTATGATTTGGGGTTTATAGTTTTTCATATTTGAGTCGTGCTCAATAATCATTTTTGTGAACTGGAGTCCTTACTGTCCTCCTACTCATCAAGTTCATATCTGCGACTGCTCAGTGAATAAGGATTTCACTCTGCACTGAAATAACGGCACTCAGAGTTGCGGATTTTATACATACAGATGTATATATCTCTATATTATCTATCTACTTGTCTATCTATATATCCATGTACACACCCACTTTTATACATTCGATACAATTCAGGGGTGATTGTAAATGGCTGTATAGTGTATATTTTAAATAGGCCCGAATAATTTCCATGTGTTCGGAGTCTATGCTGAATTCATAGAATTCTGGTGTTACACTGGGATATTTGAAATTGTGTTTCTTTCTTCAGCTAACTGGCAGTTTGGTAGTAGGAATGATAGACTGGTTTGGGTCACATGTTTTTGCATAGTGAAGGTGGCTGCTGGGTGTTTGCTTGTGTCGGGGGGACTTAGAGGTATTTAATTTGGTACTGTTTGGTAGTATTGGGGTGAGAGACAGCAAAAGTAAATGTGAAAAAAAATAAGAAAGGGGAGCTTTGAAAAACTCAAGACGGAGACAATAGTCTTTGAAATAGAAAATCAACCCATGACAAAGGTAAATATTAAAATTTAGTAGCAGGAACATCCTTTTTTAACTAATTCAGAAGAAAAGTTGGGTATGCATTTCTATTACAGAACTGGAGATTTCTTTGGCAGTCCATCATTTTATAGTTCTCTGTATTTAAGGGGTTAACTCTACTGTCAGAGAAGCAAACAGCTAAAATAGCTTTACTAAAGCTAGTGTAATTACTTAGGATCTTTAGTAATTGCTTCATTACATCTTTAACAGATGTAATTTTGCCAAGGAAATTTGGCTCGGATGTATCAGGGAAGATTCCAAGTTGCTGCAGAAGTGCTGCGCGCTCTGGAACGGTGCGGCATTCAGACGTTAAAAGGCAGGGACATTTTAAAATAGTTTCAAAACTACCCACCACAAGCCTTTCTGAAAACTGTTGGCGCTGACACGGGCTGCCTGGAGCCGGGGGTGTGAAACGCGGGCAGTTGTGCTTCCCACAGGCCAGGGGTCCCTGTCAGGAGGCATCACGGCCCCGCTGGCGCTGCGCTGGCGGGAAGCCGCAGGCG
>NW_010411192.1:24685-25201 GCF_000710305.1 Buceros rhinoceros silvestris | reverse complement strand
CCACGGCCCCGCGGGCGCTGCGCTGGCGGGAAGCCGCAGGCGGCGGAGCAGCAGGCTGAGTTCCACGCAGAGATGGGGTGCCCGGCTGGGCGCAGAGCCTGGGTTGAACCAGGGCTCGGTCAGTGAGGAGGCGGCAGGAGGAGGCCAGCTGTGCTGGCGGTGGCGGCGGAGTGCCCCTCACACAGCCCTGCCTGCTCACACCACCCGCGCCCAGTCGCCCCCTGATGAAGACACAGGAGCCCGGCTCCCGCCAGCAGCTCTCTGCCTCGCACGCACACAGACGTGCGCCATTTTGTAGCCCGTTTGGAGTCTCGGGTTTATTGTGGCTGAGGCGATGTTACATTTCCTCTGACCTCTCTACTGCCTTTTCCAAAATCGGCGAGTGCAGGCTGGTGCCAGCACTGGGGCCGGTGGCCCACGGCGAGGTAAGCAAGGCTGGGCGCGCGGCAGGGAACAGAGCAGGGATCCACTGCCAGGGCAGTGCCAGGTGGCAGGTTGCCGTGGTCGCATCCACGC
>NW_010411192.1:22542-24518 GCF_000710305.1 Buceros rhinoceros silvestris | reverse complement strand
CCAGGCAAGAACAGCAGCAGTCTGGCCTGGGCACGGGTCCTGCCGTGGCACCACATTTATCAGACATTTGTTTGAGTGGACCTTCAGCTGTCCACCAATGCTGCTAGTATTTAGCAGAACGTAGATACCATGAGAAAAACGTGCTGCATTTCCTGGGGAACTGCAAAAGTGTGTAACTGTTAAATAGCTGAATATCGCTATTGTGGTCTTCACCTCGCACAGTCCCCTTTACAGCCTTAGAGCTATTGCACCATTTCTACTTGAGGTTTCCTGACCCTCTTATGAATTTCATTAAGCTCGTGCAATCTTTGCAAAAATACTGGCCCATTCTTCCTCAGGAGAGGGGTAATTTAAAAGCTGCAAGAGTATACATTTTATTTTAAATGTAATACTTCTTATTAATATGGAAAGCTGTAGAATAGAGCTGGAAATATGTAGAGTTTAAAGACTTATCCATATCTAAGCACATGAAAGAACAGTATGTGTCTATTTAAAATGAAACATGAATTTAGCTTGATTCTGTATCAAGGAAGTTCATGGTAGCTTTGTGCTGACGTACACAGCCAGTAAATCGGGACAAAAATAGCTAGGGAAATAGCATTTTTAAGAGGCTTTTTAAGGAAATGCCAAAATAATGGTAGTGTTGGGTTAGCTGGCTATGCATTCCTCCAACTGTAAAGAGAATTTAGGTATAGTAAAACTGAGTGAATTATTCACAGGAAATAATTCACTGGACAAATTTAGCCTGTCTTTGATAAAGAGGCATACATACTAGAGCAAAATTAGGCTACTGTGAGAGTTTCTGAGTTTAAAATTTGCCTCACTGCAATACAGGAAAGCAAATGCATCTACATGTGTAATTCTAGAGGAAAAAAAAGAGTAGTGCTGAGCTCTCCTGCTTCTTGACCAACTTGATCTCCTTCTGTAGCAATGTGACCCACTTAATGGATGACGGAAGAGCTGTGGACATTTTCTACATGGACTTTAGTAAAGCCTTTGATATTGTTTCCCACACCATTCTCCTGGAGAAACTGGCTGCTCATGGCTTGGGTGGGCTTACACGTCACTGGGTAAAAAACTGGCTGAATGGGCAGGCCCAAAGAGTGGGGGTGAATGGAGTTAAATCCACTCGATGGCCAATCACAACTGGTGTTCCCCAGGGCTCAGGGTTTGATCCTGTTCCCTTTAACATCTTTATCAATGTTCTGGATGAGAAGATGAAGTGCAAGTTCGCAGATGACCCCAAGTGTGGGGGGGGGGAATGTTGATCTGCTTGAAGGAAGGGAGGCTCTACAGAGGGATCTGGAGATGCTGGATGAATGGGCCGAGGCCAGTGGTATGAAGTTCAACAAGGCCAAGTGCCAACTCCTGCACTTGGGCCACAACAACCCCCTGCAATGCTACAGGCTTGCGGAGGAGTGGCTGGAAAGCTGCACAGCAGAAAAGGCCCTGGGGGTGTCAGCTGACAGCTGAGTGAACATGAGCCAGCAGTGTGCCCAGGTGGCCAAGAAAGCCAATGGCATCCTGGCTTATATCATAAACAGTGTGGCCAGCAGGAGTAGGGCAGTGATTGTTCCCCTGTACTTGGCACTGATGAGGCCACACCTTGAACACTGTGTCCAGTTTTGGGCCCCTCACTTCAAGAAGGACATTGAGGTGTCAGAGAGAAAAACAAAGCTGGTGAGAGGTCTAGAGCATAACTTATGAGGAGCGGCTGAGGAAACTGGGCTTGTTTAGCTTGGAGGAAAGGAGGTTGAGAGGAGACCTTATTGCTCTCTACAACTACCTCGGAGGAGGTTGTATCAAGGTGGGGGTCGGTCTCTTCTCCCATGTAACAAGCAATAGGATAAGAGGAAATGGGCTTAAGTTGTGCCAGAGGAGGTTTAAGCTGGATATTGGGGAAAAAATTTTTTCACTGAAAGAGTTGTGAAGCATTGGAACAGGCTGGCCCGGGCTGCGGTGGGGGCCCCGTCCCC
>NW_010411192.1:18634-22513 GCF_000710305.1 Buceros rhinoceros silvestris | reverse complement strand
AGGGCTGTGGCGGAGTCCCCATCCCTGGAAGTGTTTAAAAGACGTGTAGATGTGGCACTGGGGGACATGGTTTAGTGGTGACCTGGCAGTTCAGGGTGAATGGTTGGTCTTAATGATGATAAAGGTCTCTTCCAACCAAACAATTCTGTGATTCTCTGTTTCTTGTGTTGGTTTTTGTTTGTTTGTTTGTTTTTTATTTGCCTCTTGGTTTGGATTACTTGGTAGCAAGGAAGATTCAGGAGGAAACTGTTAACCTGCCTAATTGTTAGGTTCTACCTAGCATTACATTCTATTAGAGAGCATGTATCGAAATAAATACAAATCCAGGACATCTACAGAACAGCTGCCTTAGTTGTTCAGATGAAGAGTCTGTTTAAGCCTGGGTATTATTATCTCCAACAGTGACCGTAAGCAGAGACACCCTTTTAGAGAGAGATAATAGGGCAAGTATAGATGATATATCTCCCTGATGATCTCACCTGCTATGTTTAACTCAAATGACAGGATCTTTTAAACATATTTTTCTCAGAATTAAAAAAAGATTTTGTGACAGTATGTGTTACTTTTTATTGTCCTTGCAGTGATAAGTTCCTGTTTCCCTCATCACAGGACTGGAAGACATAGCATTTCTAAGCTTAAAACCTATATATAAACTACTTATTTCACACTGGTATATACTATCCTCTGCTTTTCAGTAGAGAGATTAATGAGCTGCTTTTGCAGTAACTGCCGGTTTCTTTTCTCCCCTTGAGCTGAAGTTATACATCCTGCATCTACCACTTCTCTGGCTGAGTTTCCCAGAAGGTGTGTTGCTAGTAGAGTAAGCAAACACTTCATTTGTGTCCGTTTTAAACCTAGCTCCTATTAACTTAGTATGCTGCCCTCTAAATCTTGCAATGGAAGTGAGAGCCCAATATCTACTCATCCTTTCCATTCCTCTCATGACTGTGGAAAACTGTCATCAGGTACAGATGTATCATTTATGAATACTGCTATTGCTCTCCATAAACCGTTGTTTGAATAGAAGTCAGTCATGATTTTTATTTTAAAAGGAAATAAAACAATCAGCAATATCAATCTTAAAATTTGAGTTAATAATCAAGGAACATTTTTTATGATACTCATTTAATGTTAGTTAGACCTAAAGATGTTTCGTGAGAGAATTTATTCTTTGCTAAGGAGATAAATAATATCCCCAAGGATGGGGTTTTACAGACATTGTTTATGTTAGATTACTACCTTGCTCTCTGTGTGTGACTACATCATAAAATCATTTCTTAGGTGAAGTTAATTTGCAAGTGATCAGAAGCAACCAAATTACTCTAGCTTAATGAGTTGCCACTTACTGCCTGTGTAGGCTCTTTTTCTGCTGTGCCTGTGAAGTTGGCTTACATTAATGTGTGTTAATTTTATTTCATAGATGCAATGATCGAGGAGGCCTGATGCTGCCGGTTATCATGGCTCAACAGTGAGTGGTAACTCACTAAGCCATGGTGAACTTTGTTGCACGTATCTGTCAGTCTCGACCTGGTGCAAAATATACAGCAGGGCATTTTGCCAGGAAAACATCATGTCAAAGCATTGATATCTGCAACAGCAACCTGCTCATCTCAGGGTAGTGTTTAAGGTGTTGATTTTCAGCCATACAGAATGAAATGTATGAAATCATTATCTCTGAGACACTCTCTCACTTCTCGTGTAGACAGCAGAGCTGCTGTAGTTGGATTTCCCTCTTTGTAGAAGAAGGGAGTTGTTGGCAGGGTGTTCAGTGCAAGGGCATCAAAACTTGGGATCTTGCTGTCTCACTTTGGCTCCAATCGGTTGGAATTTGGCAAGTTTTTGATGAAAAGACATCTGTTTGAGTGTTTTATTGGAGAGAGCTGAGGGTATTTTTGCTAACTGATGAAAGGGCTACATGAATTCCTACATGAATTCCTGTTTTTTCTAATGCTGGTGAGATTTTATTTTATCACATATGTATGTCAAGAAAAAAATCAGGCAAGACACTTGGCCGGAGCTTTGTGACAGTGACAGCCTCCAAAGTAGTGCTCGAAGTAGGGTAGAAATTGAAAAGATGCTGACTGAACTATCCTGGTCTCCAGCGTTCTTGGGAGCAAAAAGTGCTGGGAAGGTCTCCTATTCTAATGCAGAACCTAGCTACAGAAGTCTGAAGTAAAAGACTGCAACCAGTTCCAGGCTGGAGTTGCTGTGGAAAGACACTGCACAAAGTTGTTTAACCATTTAATTGGGCTTTCAGTAACGTGCCGACTGGCTGTTTAATAAAAGCCTGCCGTGACTCTGAGCTATTCCTTTACGGACCTGAGCTCGGTTTTCACTGTCTTCCCAGCTTACCTGTTTCTTCCCATTTTTTGTTCATCTTTAATATTTTTCCCTTTTTGTAGTGCCCTTGACACACTGCAAACCAGGAAGTAACAATAAAAAGTTGTGGCACAAGATTTACTGCTATTACATTATATTGTGTTCTGCTGCTAGATTCTCACACAACATACATCCTACAGTTGCATTTTCACGGTTTATGTTGTAGGAATTCCAGGCAGCAGCTGACATTCACTCAGGGTTTATGAAGTGTCTACAAATATATCTTATGTTCATTAATTATAAAGATTAAAATAATATAGCAGCATCTGGTCATGTGATTGAGGATGAAAGAGGCCTAGGCATCTGAAAAATATGGTTTTATTTATTAAAATAAAAGAGATACTTGGAACAGCTGCCTTCTGCCTGTGCCTTGAGAGATGATGTGCAATTGTGCCATAACAGAGGGACTTCCAGAACATTTCCACAGTACTCTAGCAGGTGGTAAGGATTTTACATTATCTTGATTTCTACCCTCTCTTCCTTTCTGTGGATTTTCCTGTTTTTAATCTGTGCTGCACTATTAGTTGTACTGGCTAAATTATTAATCACAGTTTGAGAAAAAAATTAATACTGAAAAGGAAGGGTTAACACGTTTGAGTGTGAAATACTCTAGATGTTAGTTTTGGAGCTAAGAAGAGCTGTGCTCTCAAGTCATGTGATGACCCAAAGAGGAACTGATTGCCACAGACAGATGCTGTCACAGGACATTTTTTCCCAGTCTTTGGAAAATAGATTTCAAAGGTGTTGTTTTCTGACCTCAGCTGGGAAAGGGCTTTTAAAAATCAAAGAAGTTCCACACATTTCACCCCATCCTTGGGCTAAATCTTGGTTATATTCTTTTCATCTGTAGGAAGAATGAGGAATAAAGAGTACTTGAAGCTGCTGTAGTTATCATGGATATAATATAACTGCTCACTAATAAGATCTAAAAGTTTAAATACATGCATTCTCTTGCTACAGGTCATATTAAAAGTTACAGCTTTTGTTTGGTGCACAGCGAAGAAAAAGAATTGATATTTTATGTCAAAACTGAAAAGGAAATTTGTGTTTTGCATGTAGCAATGTAAAAACATCTAGAACTTTTTTTTTCATTCTTGGCACAGTTCAGTTATTTTGGTTTTATATACCAGTTCTGCGCCTTCACAGATTGTTCACAAGCAGGGCCTAAACTTCTCCCATATACAGCATTTATCTTCTTGATTCAGAACTAGAAAACCTGTTGAACTGGTGGCAATGGGGGTTAAAGCTTTGACACTTTTGGAATGACTTGGCAAAGAAGAAAGGCTGCTGAATCCCAGGGCTCTGGGAAGTGGCCTGTTGAGATCCTGGCAGGAGTGCCTGCTCATCAGTTTTCTTTCAGCCTTCACTTGAAATTCTGCAGCTCCCTTACACACCTGCTCCGTGTACTCGTGTCTCAGTTTAACCAGTTTGTATCTGCATCTGCTTAAATTTCCTATTAAGTTTGTACTCTTATGCTGAATCGCAAACAGGCACAGCTGA
>NW_010411192.1:0-18542 GCF_000710305.1 Buceros rhinoceros silvestris | reverse complement strand
GAATGCATTTCTTTCAGCATCCCAGTTATATGTGTAGCAACAGCCAGCATAAGGGATGGACAAATGGCCAGGAGCAGAACTTAAAGTACCTAAGATTTTAATTTGCAATCTTCTTCACATGCTTATATTCTTTTCACTAACATTTCTTGTTAGCTCTTGTCATTTCTTCATGGGGAAAAGTTATTCATTGTATTGTATCCTAAGTGATTGAATTGTGCTGCTGACTCCATTTTGGTCATGGATACAATGATATATCATACTGTTTGAGAAACACAAAACTTTCAAGATAGCATTACTTTATTTGGGATCTTATATATTAATATATTCATATGAATGACGTGTCTCATTGTACATGAATTTATTAATACAAGTCACTTCAGAGGAGATAACTTCTTAATTTTATTACAGCCACTTGAATACAAATCAGCTAAAAGCCAGGAAGTTGAGTTCCTTGGGTACTTTTAATCAAAATAAATGCTGCTGATACACCAGTGTTTTCTCACAAGCACAACACCGCCTTCTTTCTGGAATTTGTGTTGGTTCTTCGTTCTGAGAGACAGAACCCCAAAAAGAGGAGTCCAGTCAACAGAACTGGAAGAATAAAGAAGTATTTATTTTCATGAAGTGCTGCAGAATGAAAATATTTTACTTCTTGTACAACAAAAAGAACATAAAAAGCCAATACACTGAATTTTTATTTTTATTTATTTTTTTTGTATTTGAGGTTAAAACCAGAGTCAAAATAGTGAAACTTCCTGCAACTGGGACCCAAGATTTTATTTCCACTCTATTTACTTTTGTGTATGCCTCCACTCTGGTCCAGCTGGGGCAGCACGGAGAGACTGAAGGCTGCATTTTCACTCCTCACTTCTGTTCCCCGAAAGTGCTAGCCTCTGTGAAGACTTACTATGTTCTGTTTAGCCATCTTTAACCTACTGCTGCGTGCTGGACCATCATTTCTGTATATAGTCTTGTATGTCTTTGCACCTGAATGCATTTCATGTACCCTACCCCTTCGTGAATTCCAGTACTGTAGTATCAGGGGGAAATGTGTTGCTTACTACAAATGTAATTCCTGCCCTTACACCCAGAATTAAGAACTCTCCCTTTGCCATGCTCACAGAAGTGTCATGCCAAAGGAGTAAGCCTGCAGTCTTCAAAGACGACAATTTCCACCACTTGAGTCATTACGCTGGATCAAAAATTTCTTACTGTGCTTGGAAAAAGAGCAGTACATGCTTGAAAAAATCTCATATTCCTGTTTTCATAGGAAACGTGAAATTCCTCTGGAAATATGTAAAGGTTATTTAACTACAACTATTCCCTTATGTAGGACTTGCTGATCCTTCCAAACAAGAGATTAATACTATCCAACTCATTAAATGTAAAATCAATATTATTGCATGAAGATGTACACCTTACATATCTGAAAGACGTCGTGAAATATTTATGTACTTTTTTATTCTCATTTTCCTCCTTTCGATACTGTGCTTAAAATATGTGGACTTAAAAATGAGGTTTTGAAGGTATGTAAAGATTCAGATAGATACCAAGAAAGATTTACAAATGCACTCGGGTACCTCTTGATCCCTCTAGGAATCAAGTCCTTGTGATATTTAGAGAGATGATCTTTTGGCATGAGGGGCAAGTCGCAGAGTTTCTTTTTATAACACCAGTTTTACCATTTTCACCTCTTAAAGGTGTGGGAGTAGGAGAGCTGATCCAAACGGAACGTCCTTCCTTCAGCTCTGTCTGGCTACTTCTTAATTTCAGTAACTAGATTTGTTTCTTTTGGGTTTCTATCAGGAATTTAGGCTTCAGGTAAATAATCTTCTGCTAAGCAAATATTTATTTAACTTCCAGTAGACAAACTTTAAATTCTAAATCTTTTCAAAGTATTTGTTGGAAGAGGTCTTGAGTGTCTGCATAACTTCATCTGTGATGTCTTGAATAATGTGTGCTCTTAAGAGTATCAACTTGATGGTGATTATTTAATTATTGAGGTTCAATGTCAAAAAGAAAATAATAAGTTTCTCTTTCCTAAGAAGACATATTGAAATATTATATTCATGAAATTCTGGTTTTATTGAACAGACTGAAGTTTTGTATTTAATCTTTTTGTGCTCTTTGCAAGTAAGAAAAGTTCTCTCCTGTTCTTTTACATTAAAAAAAGTTGGTGGATTACAGGCTTTATATTAGAATAAATGTATTTTAAGGGCGAAGTATCTGTGGATTAGAACTTTTCATCAAGCAAAGCTTGGCATTCCATCAGTTTTCTGAGTTATCTCTTCAGGCTTGTGAGACGGTAGTTGTATTCTTTGCTGTGGACTGCAAAATTTTGCACTCACACATTTGTTTCCCATGTTTTCTTGTGGTTACAATTACTTCTGCTACCTCATAACACGTTGGGAGGAGGAGACTATGCCTGTTGGAAGTGAATAAAAATAAGCATATTTTAGGGAAGGAGTAGGGATTGTTGATGATGAATATGACTTATGCTTGCAGTGTTGGATTTATAGTATCTTTAAAAATGAGTACTGCTTTATAATTATTATTAATAAAAGAAACATAATCAAGAGTCATTAATTAATTAATCAAGCACTTTCCTCTTACCAGCACATTCGTTTCGCAGAGTCAATGTACTCTCTAACTTTTTTTATTTCCAGAACAAATAGCACTGCCTTTGTAAGAACAAAGATAGAGAGGATTATTTATTAATTAGACAGAAACATTTGTAGATGCACATGTATGCATTTTATGTGTGCATGTAAGCATATCTATATAAATGTGTAAATATATGTATATATATGTGCACATGGTCAGATAGGCATTCCCTTTTGATTTAACTGTGTATTTTGTGACTGGCCCAGATAATGTTATTTGCAGTTGAGTGTTATGAATGTTCCTCGAATGATGGGAAATCTGTAGATCCCATTAGATGGAACTACCTGTTGTCATATAAAAATCCACCTTTACTCTTCAAACCACAATCGAAATAAATTTCAAATTCCACTGATTTTTCTGAACTGTCTGAATTACAGCTTGCACAGTTTAGTTATTTCCAGAACACCTTTAAATAGAAATCAAAACGCGTAACAAGATATACTGTAGGAGTCTGTGTGATGTACTGCATCCTGCCTGACCCAGCATTATGCAATCTTACCATGCATTTTAGAACATTAAGAGGGTACTTTCAAATGCAAAACTTAAAATGTTGTGTTAAATTTGATTGCTATATGGCCTTGTCCCTTAAAGACTAGCCAAATCTGAATTGAAGATGTGAAATTGCAAATATTGACATTAATTGCTCAGCAAAACTATGGCAGAGTTCTCAGCCAGGTTCAAATGCTCTTAAAGTATCTGACAACTTTGGAGTTGTAAGGTAGACTATGTGTTGAAAAATCATAAAAATCCAATTTTCATCTTTAAAAAATGTTATTTCTTTAAACTATATTAGTGCTTTTGAGCTTATTTTTCTGTCAGTCATCAAAAATGCAAAGGAATAACATCTTCTGCTAAAGCATTTCAGTGGGAATGGGAAATAAATCTTTAAGAAGACTGGTTGCTACAATCAATACCTAAGCAGTTTAGGTGACAGGTAGCCACTATCTAATTGATATAAATGGTTTTTTGTTTTATGTTGGGTTTCACTAATTCCTTTGTGTCCCGCCTGCGGAGCTATTGGTAGAAGTGGTCCACTGGGAACATGTCTACTGTTCGTAAAATCTCCATGACTGATATGGTTGTAATGAGGGTTTTTTTCCTGTTTCATAGTTATTTCAGTCATTTCCCTGACCATGGGCTCAGTGAATGCATTCAGACTCCTTATGAAAAACGGCTCTGCCAGCTGAATGGCAGCAAGCTTATGAGTTGGTTTGGCAGACTTCTCTGGACATATAAACCAGTTGCTGCAGCTCTAAAAATAATATGACTGGTGCAGTAGTGATTTTCTGCACTGAAGGTGGATGCCAGCAGGAGTTATGTACTGCAGATATTTTAGTGAACTCTGGAAAGACCATGCTCTAATACAACACTCCCAAACATTTCTGCTAGCATGTGACTTTCTCTCTATCACTATCTTCTGTAGAATTATATCTATGCTAATACAACACTCCCAAACATTTCTGCTAGCGTGTGACTTTCTCTCTATCACTGTCTTCTGTAGAATTATATCTATTGGAAACCAGTCTATACGACTGTGCTTTACTGTGTAACAAGGAATTGTTTTCCCTTGCATTATTGAATACATTTTGGCTCTAAAGCGCACGTCGGTTTCCACATTTGTTACATGCAGTGTGAAAGAGCATGAGGGGCACAGAAAGCGAGTGTGCCCCATGCCTGCTAAGGTTAGAAAGGAAGAACAACTAAAAATATGTTGTGCCAGTTAGCAACTTCTTAGATAGCTGCCTGGCTTGGTCTCTTTTGAGTCTGACTGCTCTCTGTAATTTCCAGCACTGCTAAGGGGAGACACGTGGTTTTTATTTATTGGTCTCTAACTATTCTGTGATAGGTTTTGAAATGCTATGCTGCAGTATTAATAGCTTTTCTCTGAAAATAGTACGTGGCTCCTAAAATTGAAGAGTAAGCCTCTCGTAGTCACTGTAGTATGCACACATCGTGAGAAACGCTGTCTAAAAGGTGTTCTGCTCTGTTCAGTGTTTGTCAGGTTCAACTCCAGCCATGGCTTCCCTGTGGAAGTTGGTTCAGATGCCAGCGTCCTCCACCTGAAGGAGGCAGTTGCCCAGCGACAGGGAGTTCCAGCTGACCAGCTGCGGGTGATTTTTGCAGGGAGGGAGCTGAGCAATGACTTGACACTGCAGGTAAGTCTCCCTTGGTAGCTTCGCTTCGGAACTGCTGCCAGTTACACTGCCTGTGCTCTAATGCTGCCAATCTGACGTTCATGCCTGAAATGTAATAGAAAAAATAGTGCCTGGGGATTCCTTGAACTTTACTCCACACTGCTTCATTAATTCTGACCTTCTTAATTATGCATTAAAACAGCAAGCAGGAAGGGTAAGGGAAGAGAGAGAATATGGGAGAGAGAGAGCACAAGAGAGAGCTGTGCCTAGTGAATAAATGTTTACTGACTACAGAGGCAAGCCATGCACAATTTCTGTATCTGTTCAATTTCTATCTTACTTATTCCATTTGAATCTTAATGAAGAAGGATGTGAATAAATTGCTCTAAATCAGGCTGCACAGTCATCACGTTTTATAGAATTTATAACCCAATTGTGACCCCTGGAGGATAGCTACAGGGCTGCCGCTCCGTGTGCTACTGCTTCGTAGGCGTGCACGCAGGTGAATATGCTGCTAGGGAGGTTGTTCCAGATCAGAACGCCCATAGAAGTGTAATCCAAACCACTGAACTCATAAACGTGTGAAGCTAGAGAGGAGCAGGGAGCGTGGAAGAGCAGATAGAAATTGGTATCTGAATTTCAGCTCCTGAAGTTTAACTAACTGTTCTCTTCAATAAATGCAGAGGGCTGTTCATCTGTGGTGAGCAGTAGTAAGCATGGAAAGATAAGTTCAATTTTCTCTTCCTTGTTGTTTTGTTACCATTGCCAGTGCTGCTGGAGTTGCTTTGTCAATTCACTCAGGTAACCAGGGTCTAGCATAGGATCACATGTTGAAGACGCTTGGAGAACTTGGGGAAACCCACTGGCCTTTTGACAGAGTGCAAATACTGGTTAAATGAAATTGCTGTTCTTCTGCCAGGGTGTCAAAGAACTGCAGGTCCAATCTATAGCAGGGCAGGTGATTATATAAAAGATCCCTCCCAGGCAGAACTATTTCAGATTAATCGGCACTCATATTTCAGAAGTATTGCTGTACTTAGAATGGCTGCTAAGCCTGGGTACAGAAAGTCACTACTGTATTGATGACCTATCACTATTTCTCCTTGGGTATGATATTTATTGCTTTGCAAATGGTTTTAGAGAGTTTCAGTGCACAAAGGAAGGTATAGAAATGCAAATTGTTATCAGTCCTCAATGCATCACCTGTAGATACTGCTGATGTGTATATTCACGGCATGAATGGCAATGCACTTATGTGTGAAAACGTATATGAAAATGTAATAATAATAATAAAAAAAATGTGAATCGTAGAAGTTAGTTGCGACTTGCTAGATTTGGGTGTCTATGTTGTTCTCTCAGAAGCTTCTGAACCACTTAGCATTTTCTTGGGAAGCATTTCCTGGTGTTGCTGCCATTTTTTTTGTCATCATGAAACACAGATTTTGACCCCAGTTCTACACTTGCAACCAAGCTTGTTGTCGGCTACAACATACAGTCTGTTGCTAGGGTAAATTAAAATTTGCTTTACAAATATATAGACCTGCTGATAACTTGATTAATTTCATTGGAAAGTCAAAATTACCATGTGTAGTCAAGACTTTTTTTATTTAGTAAAATAGACCAAGACTCATTGCTTTGACTCTCAGCTTCTAAAGCAGATGGGAAGTTCAAAACTGTTTCGGATGGTATAATCCATACTTCTGTATTTAAGTGTCTTAAATATTGCAGTGATTAATATCTTCAGCAGTGTATCTTTTTAATTAAGTGCATTTTACTCTGCTTCTGTATTTTTTTCTGTCATATTTGTGTATGCGTATTTATTTATTGTTGAAATTTGTCAGTAGAAGAACAGTTGAGGGTTTGAGGTGTTTGAGTTCCTGTGGTAGGCTGTTTGGGGCTTTTTGCATGAGGAGCTGAATGCTAGTAAAACTTGAGTGCCAGTAAAATCCTGACTGCTGGCATTTTTGTTGCACCTATAAGTTCAGAGTTAACTTCACATATGAGCCAATTAACTAGCTCTTGTTTTCTATGCTTACGAATTTGTATGCAGAATAAGAAAAGCACAACACAGGTATGTACTCCGCTGATGCTTTTAAGTTATTTCAGTTTATGGTAATGGAGAATTGCTAGCAAGACCATTTTGTCCTTCCATTTTTCATAAATTACTTTTGAACTTATTTACCTGAAATACGGCAGGACAATCTAGAGGTCAGGAAGGAGAAATGATAGTATTGCAGATAATGAGGTTAAACAGGACATGGGAAAAGCTGTGATAATTGCAGGAGTATGGAGCAGCGATACAGCAAATACTCCAGGATAGCAAACTTTATTGGTTTCACAGCTTACACAACAACTAGTTTTGGCTTGACAGCTGCTTTAGGATCTCAGGCAGCTCACATAAACCTTAACTGAGAATGCGGAAGATGAGTTTGTTCTCTGGTTTGGAGAGGAGAAAAAAATCTTTCATGGAAGCTGAAACTTGTAAAAAAGGTTAAGTTGGAATGGACAAACTTTAAATAAAGAAAATATTCAGGAAATAATGTGCCTGGCTGAGATCTTAAATAAATAATTTTGTATCAATAACAACAGTAAAATAATTGTAGGAAAGATAGAAGTGAAATATGTGTGAGGACATTTAGTTTGGTACCTCAGATAAGTGTTTTCTCCTTGAAAAAGGAGAGGAAGATTAGACACTGATTCAACTGTGCACGGGGGAGATCAGTATCTTAGCTAGTGACTAACGGGCAAATGGTGAAATTAGAGCCATGGTTAAGGAAGGATTGGTTATGACTGGATAAAGAATGAGGCCTGCAAATTTGGATCTCATAAGCAGGAATTAGAGCAATAAGGTGATTCCTAAAAGTACAGCAAATGTTGTCACTTTAAGGGAGCTAAATATTCTGAAGAATGATGAAGAGCTCCCTGCTGATTACAGTTCACTTTGGAATGAATAGAAATAATTAATTAATGTATACCCAAAATAGGAATTCTTGCAGAAGGCCGTCATGGGCACATGAGAACAGTGGTAAGGTCTTGTGGTAATCCTAAGGCCAAAAAGAGAACAGTCATGATAGTCACCAAAGGAATACAAAGGAGCTAGCTGCATATCACCAACATTGAAGTGTTGTAACAGGAGATGACTGCTTACAACAATAGTATCCATGCCTCCAAGAATGGCAAAATTAGTTAACAAGCTTTCTGGGAGCTAAATATGTAATGTTTATTGATACACAATTTTGCTCAATGCAGACATTTTGAAATTTACTGCTGGTAATAAAAGCAGTATTATATTACTACAGGATTGCCTTTTCTTGGAGAACACAAAATCCCCTTGTGTGAGGAAGCTCTTTTCAAACAGTTTGTAGAAGATATTCCCTGCCTTGCAGAGCTTACAGTGTAAATGATTAAGGCAGACAAATGATGTGATGGGAATCCTGGCTGTTCACAGTCAGTATCAAAACAGAGATGGAATTAAGTCTACTGTTTCCCAGTCTAGTACCATTTCTTTTTAACAGTGTTTTCTCTATGAGGTAAGTGTAGAAAATACAGTTCTTTGAAACAGGAAAAGACTAAGCATGTGACTAGTATCAGGACTTGTTAGCTTAGTGCAGTGCTCCGTTGAGACAGCTTCTAAATCAGAGTTAGCTTGCATTTGACTGGAGCATAAGCTTCACGTGAATTTGGCTTTGACTGAATCAATCCATATAGGTGCTTTCCTTAAATCATTTATACGTAGGTTCAAGAAACAAACAAATGTGACTAGAAGTATTTTTAAATACTGATGTGTGAGCTTATGAGCATAACTGAAAATGAGTAAAAAGGAATGGCACAACTGGAGTAGCAACGTAGATGATCATCTCTGCAGAGGACGGAAAAGAGAAGTAATCAGGGAGAAATGGTGCTACAACTGACGTTAGCGTGCTGCAGCTTGACAGTGGTTTGGAAAGAGTATGGTTCGTTGTGGAAGGGTTTCTGGATGGTAGACACTAGAGGTCAGTGCAGAGGGTCCCTGGTTCTGCTGAAAGCACTTTCCAGTGCTATTGCATGAAAGCTCAAGGACAGAGCTCAGGAGAGAGCACCTTGTAGTGATGGGTCTTAGTTTATATATCTCTCATTTTAAATATTTATGAAAATAGGATATCATTAATACCATTGTTCTTTTAGCGGAAACAGGTATTGGGGACATTGCATTTTATCGAAGAAAGACCTCGTGCACATAAATGTAAGGCAACTTTCTTACTCTCTAAGCACAGCTCAGTACAACAGAGCTTCTAGCAGTTCTTGTATTTCCTTGTTTCAGTTTACTGAAAAAGTACAAAGGAGAAACCGGGGACATGTTGCAAAATGTGCTCCTAACCACCAAAAAAAAGAAAGAAAACAAAAAAACCCCAAACATGTGCTCAGCTTAGTTATAAACCCATGAGTACGAAGATTAGATTGGATCTCTTGACATAAGTGACAAAGAGCACCTCCTGTTACAACCTACAGTTTCGTATGCAGGATACCAAATCACTCACAGGAACATCTTTGATACTCAGCAGTTTTGTGGGTTACAGAATAGAGTTAAACCAACATTTGCATATTTAAACACTGTTTGGAGATATTTGCTCACAGAACCAATCTTCCTATGCAAAATTCATAATTTTATGTGTGTGTGTTTAAATCAGTATTTTGGGTCAATATTTGATCAACCTGTGGATCTTTTCTTACTTGTAAAGCTGGAAGAGAAGTGTATTGTACATCCTCAAAACAGAGAAAGCTGACGGAAGAATACTTGTGTATATTAGAGTAATCGAGGAAATCTAGAGTTGACATCTGTGGTGCTGGGTAATATGGCCTTGGCCTTGGCAACAGTAACAGCTCACTCTTGTTTCTTTTGATGGCTATAGACTCACTGCATGTGACATCAGAGACTCTGTGAGTTGGATATTTTTTTCCAGGACTAGTAAACAGTATCATGTAATACGGAGTGGTATTACATGCCCGTAGTGAATGTGGAAAGTACCATGTAGCCATACTGAGTATGAAATTAAGGCAAGGCTGGCTTAGGTCTACAGATTTTCCATTACTGTTTAAGAGGATGCATTGTTTATTAATTGTTCTTGCAGATCAAGATCTAAATGCATTAATAAATTAGACTTTGGAGCCCACTAGCACATTTCCATTCTGATTTTAAGAGCATTGCTGTTCTATTCTTATTATGCTAAGTTATTCCTGGAAGTAGGAGACTATGAAAAAGATTTAACTATACCTAAACAAGGGATAAATTATCTTTAGGTAGTTTGATAACTCCAGAAAGTGAATAGGCCATGTTTGAGGGTCAGCAGCATCTAGGATGTCCTTGAACTTTGCTGGTACCTTCTGGATTCTTCTGACATATCTTATGTATTTAAGTTGGTCTGCTGATGGTTTAGGAGGAGGTGTGACAGGGTTTTCTTTGCAAACTTTCTGCGGTGTGCACCCTCTACAAATACGAATTTAGTTTCTAGAAGTTCCCTATATGAGTTTTTTCCCTATATTCATTCCCTATATGAATTCTTTGTTATCTACTAAATCTGGTTCTTGGTTCCTTGGAATAGAGTTGCCAGTGCCAGTATTCTAACAGGAGTCTTAATGACTCCTAATATTTCTGAATGACCCGTGTAGTCTTTTTAGAATAACATCCAAATTTGTAAATGCGAGTTCCTTTTGTTTTCCATTTTGCTGACAGTTTCAGTAAGTTGGGAGTCTATTAAATAAATTTCCACTCCATCTGTGGTTATTACTTTCTTACATGTGAGAACATGTTCAGGCAGCAGATGATTTTTTTTTTAACTTCATTTATCTTAGGCAGTTAAAATTCACTACACTGAGGCCATTAAGTGAGTTTTAAGAAATCAATTTCTACAAAAGCAGTTGCTGCCTTTTTTTTTTTTTTCTGTGGGACTGATAGAGAAACTGCAATACTATTTTCATGAAGTACAGTGTCCTGATAAGACATTCCCCTGGCAAATCACTGTGGTTCTTCTTGAGACATATATAGGGTTTCAGAATGAAATTATCACACTAATATTCGGTCTGTTTTGTTTTCTACCTGAATACGTGTATGAGGCAGGCACTTGTTGAATTATTCTCCTTCCTCATGAGTATAATACAATTCATATGTTTGCAATGCTGTCCATTTTTTGGTTTGGATCCTACTTTAGGTTGCAGGAGGGAAAATGTGTAAGAAAAAACTTTTAAAAGTAGTTGTTGGAGTGGTGGCAGTGAAAAATAACTTCTATGAGTTTGTAAATCATGACAGTAGAAGAAAGGTCAGCCTGTGTTCTCTATGCATCACCTTTCTAAATTGCTCTGGTGAAAAAGTGTTTAGCATATTGCGCACCATTCAGTTGGTTGGAAGAGACCTTTAAGATCATTAAGACCACTTTACACCCTGCACTGCCAGGGTCCCTAAGTTATCCCCCTCAGCACCACATCTACACAGCTTTTAAACACTTTTAGGGATGGGGACTCCACCACCTCCCTGCACAGCCTATCCCAATGCTTCACAACCCTCTCTGTAAATAATTTTTTCCTGATATCTAAGCTAGACCTCCCCTGGTGCAACTTGAGGCCATTTCCTTTCATCCTGTCACTTGATACTTGGAAGACCAGACCCCACCTCACTACAGTCTCCTTTCAGGGAGTTGTAGAGAGTGGTGAGGTCTCCCTTCAGCCTCCTTTTCTCCAGGCTAAACAAGCCCAGTTTCCTCAGCTGCTCCTCGTAAGATTGTGCTCTAGACCCTTCACCACCTTCATTGCCCTTCTCTGGACACGCTCCAGCACCTCAGTGTCTTTCTTGTAGGGAGGGGCCCAAAACTGGACACAGTGTCCAAAGTGTAGCCTCACCAGTGCTGAGTACACTTCCCTAGTCAAGCTGGCCACACCATTTCTGATATAAGCCAGGATGCTGTTGGCCTTCTTGGCCATCTGGGCACACTTCAGCTTTACCAAAAACTATAGCTGAATTAACAGAAGTTCAAGGGCAAGAGGTGTATTTCCTTACTTCTGCCTCCCTGTTTCCTCAAAGGAAAAATTTGATATTAACTGTTCTGGTAGACTACATTTATAAGGAATGATCCATAGAGACTATGTATTTTCTCATTCATAACTAAAATATAGCAATGATTTACAAATATTTGTATTGTGTTAAAAAACATGCAAAAATAGGATTTATATAACACTTTACAAAGTGAAAATACTGGATTAAAAATGGGAAATTGGGACAGAGTATTTGTGGATTATTTTTTAACACTCAGAATTTTGTCTGGGAAACAAAATTGAAAGGAAGAGATGGAAACTTCAGTGTTGGAAATATATTTTAAAGTAGCAGATAGCATACCAAATATGATTCCTCAATAGAAAGGTCAAATGTAGTCCCTTGCCATTAAAATTAAAACTAAAGCAAAGAAATTATACTTATTTAAATTTTTACAGCTCTGATCATCTGAAATGTCATCTGTAATACATTCAAATTAGTAATTATCAAGGTCACACAGCTATTTAGTAAACCATTCTGGGTTTCCTTCTTTTACTTTTGTTTTTCAAGCTTTGTCACTCATTTTAATTAAAAATATGGGAGGGAAACTTAAATTCTTTATATCTGATTACAGTTTTCATCACAGATAAACCTCTGTTCTCCAAGAGATGCAGAATCATTCCTGTTAGGAATGGCTTTGATAAAGGGGGTGGAGGAGAAATCAAAAGAACAGAGTTATGTCATTATGACAGCAAAGGCTCCATGGAAGGAAATAAAATCGGTCATCCTAAAAAATTAATGCCAACGCAGGCTTGAAGAGAAAGAAGACAATTATTTTAGGAGTTACTGAAGCAAAAGTAGGTATGTAATTTCTTGTATATCATTTCATTGGAGCAGCCCTCAAGAATTTACAATTCATAGAAGCTTTCTTAGGAACTCTGAAAGCTTGTTGAAGGAATGAATGTGAAGTGTTTAAAATAAATAAATCAGTAATAAACAGAACAACAGAGCAATACAATTTTCTCTCCTCATTTAGACCAAATAAAGCAGCAAAAGTACCCATTCCTCAAATGAAATAATTTTCACTCTCTCCATATACACAGCAGGTTGTTATTTCTTTAGGTAAAACATTGGCTCCATTGATTTAGTGAAAGTGACAACACCGACTTTCCACGAGCCAACATTCTCCCACTCACTCATTCTCTCTCCCACTCATTCTCTCTCCCACTCATTCTGTCTTCCTTTTCATCTTTCACACATACACACAATATCCTTACTGTCCAGGGGAAGCTCCTCAGCTAGTGTGAAATGCTGTACCTTCCATCCATAGAAGTACAGATGTGACTCCCATTCCTGCCGAGTCCAGTTTCCAGTGCTCTTCCTGAATGAGTCGATCAGTGTTTTCTGCACTTGCATTGCGTTTTCTTATTATTAGTTTCCTGCTTCCATTTCTGCCTCTCCCAATTAATTCCAGTTCTTTGAAGTCCTGTTTCCATCAAACATCTGTTGCCCATTTGTCCCTTGACCCTTAACACCATTGCTGGTTCCTAAGAACCACTTTAGGAAATTAATTGTTCTTTCTAGTCTTTTAGAAATAAAGGCAGGGAGAGAAAGAGAAAACTAAGTCACCTTGCAGATTTGCTGTACCTGCCAACGAGCTGATGTTTTCTTCTACTTGCATTTTCTGTCTGTCATTGGATGATGCACCAACTGTTCTGTACAACTGTTGACCTCATTGTTTTCTGATCTTCTTGTACCTATACCAACAAGCTGACCGATCTGAGGAGGCTATAGAGCTACAGGATAATCTGCAGGTAGTGGAGAAGGCCCCCCCAAATCCAGGGAGGATTGTCTCACCTCAGACAGCTGTGTTTCTAGCAGGCAAACAGCCAAGCCCTCTTGTGAGATACTGAACTTCATGTGTATTTTCATATCAGTTTGTTTGTATATGTGTGGTGATGTATAAAAAGTTATTGCCTTGTTTTAGGGAATTTTGAAAAGGTATGTAAATGGCCATTTTTTGGTTGATGATGTTACACTTCTCATGAAGAGACATGTACATGACACCACAGTTGCTAGGTTTACGATAGCATTAATATAAAAAAAGATACCAATAATGAAACATCTTTAAACTTCAAAAACATTTCTAATACAGTTTTTCCCTATTAACTATTTGGCATAAAACAGCATGATGGAAACATATAAATGTTTTATTTTTGTATATTTGTTATGCATGATATACCAGAGCCCTGACTTCATGATATGTTGCTTATGCAGCTCATCCCAAATGATGCTATAAAATATTCTTACTGTACTACCTCAGTGTCTTTAACACTTCAATCTGTTGATTTGTATCTTTCACAGTATGCAGCATATTGTGAGTACAAAAGAGATAAATGTATGCAAGTATGTTTAAGGACAGAAAATAGCAGCTACTTTCCTCTTTAACCAACGTCATATAACCTTTATTCCTGCCTTATTTTCATTACCCTAGATGGTGATGTGGGCTCTTTGTTTACCATTTATCTTATAGCAGTGTGTTTGTTACCACAGCTTAAGCACATGTAATTTGAAGTGTTGGAGCTTCAGCAAAGGAAGAATCAATTGATTTTTAAAACATTTTAATGTTTCTACTGTCAGAATTTTATAGCAAAAATATCTCAATGACCATAAAAGACAATAAATAAATTAAAATGACCAATTCGATATACATCATCGGAAACCTTATTCTTTGTGAAAGTGTTCCCTTTTTCTTTATTAATAGTGAAAACTATAGTGCCTTTCTTCTGAATGTATCAAGATGCTCAGCTTTATAATACTGGAATTGTAATGTAATATTTTATATATTTTTTATTTCTGGGTGGAACTAGTAGTAGAAACTTCTGTAGGTTTTTTCAGATTAGTTTTATAAATTTTTGTGCTGTCACTATGACGAATAGGAAGAGAGGAAGTGGTCCAACAATGCAGCAGAATAACAAGGGGAAGAAAGGATACATGTAGAATATATGCCATGCTGATGTGAACTTTTCAAGACTGAATATCAGAAGGCTAGAAGGATTGTGGTAGTTTCAGATTAAAAGGGTTCAGGTAGACCTGAAAGGTTTTGCAGGGAGGGTTATGCTTAATTAGATGGCATTTACTTAAATGTGAGAGAAATTAGATGAGCAACCATAGAAAAATCTATTACATGGTAGAGTTCGTGAAACATGTGAGGTTGTCATACCAGGAAGAAAAGCAAGAGGTAAGATGAAGGTTAAGATGTATTAGAGATGACTGCAAAAGCAAGGAAACCCATGAAATTAGATAGCAAAAGCATATGAATGGTTGGTAGCCACTAGAAGCCCACATTTAAAATGTTTCCAGTAACTAGTGGAATGGGAAATTTTCAATGTGTTGATGTAACTTGCAAGGTAAGTCTACTTGGGGCGAATATAAAGAATTACATTCCAGGCCTGACACCTGAAATAAGATATGAACATGTCATTGCCTTCAAAAGAGGTTTGGTTACGTTACAGAAATCTACCTGAAGTGGTAGACACACTTAGTGCGTCACCAGAACCAACTGATTCCTCAGGCAGAATCTGTATTTCTGATATCATCAGATAAGATTAAAGACTTCTCCCTTGCAAAACAGTGATATTTTCTTAAAATGAAAAAGATTAGAAATGTACTCAGTACATTTTTAAAGAAGTAAAAAAATGTGCAAGAAGAGCAGTAATCCATGCAAGTCTATTGTCTGGAAAAACGATTTAGGAAATACTCCAGCTCACATACCTGACGAGCTATGTGGAGAATGCATTAACTACAACAATAAATTGAAACAAAATATTAAACTTAAACTTGCTCAGCATACTCTATAATGAAGGTATATACAAGCAATTACCATCCTATAATCCAGCAGGGCAACTGGAGGATTATGCAGTGCAGAATTGCGTGCAATTCTAAATACGTTACAGGAGACAAGATTTGGAGAGGTTGAACCAGTAACTGTTGATTTGGTGGTATATATTTTCAAGCAGAAGTCTTGGTCATATAAGCATTATTCAGCCAGGTAAGCACTTAGCGTTGTTATAAATTAGAGCTATGAGTTCTAATTCTGATTTCAGAAGAGTGGAGAAGCTGGGTGCAGTAACATATAACAGTATTAGTACCTACGCTATATGCCTGCAATGATTTGTGCACTTGCTCTTCAGAGGACCATCCAGTAAATGCCATCCTTTATCACTGCAAGGGTAATAAAAGCAGCATCCCCAGAAGTGTTCATTTCCGATGGATTTCATTGCTGATCTCATTTATTTAAGTGAATGCAAATGAAAGTTCTCTCTCCTGTTTCTCTGAAGGATTGATGCATTTCTGACTGGTGAGCACTGCACAGTGTCAGTCTCCGGAAACAAATGGAGGAAGATTGACACAGAATGGGTTCATACCTCAAGTAGCCACAGGATTTAATCTTCTTGCGTCTCTGAGCATATATGTGTCAGTCATAAAATAGTCTGTGAATTACTTATCTCCTGATATAATTCAAATCTCTCAGAAATGTTATTTTTCTATTAAAAAGAAGGATTGCCTTTGCAAGGCCCCTGTGGGCTATAGAAAATATTGAAAAAATTGCTATTGATACATAAATGAAATATAGAACTGGAGAGCACTTTTGCTTTGCTCACATTTATGGAAACTTTCAAATGTTCAATTGTTTCACTGTGTTAGGAGCTATGCTACTTCCATTGTAAGGTAATTTAGTGTGATATATTGTGTATTTATGGTTAAAGCTAAAATCTAGTTTTTCTAGCAGCAGAAAACAGTAATAGCCCTGAAGGATATACACTCGCTCATGGAACGGCCAGTATCTGCCCTTTTACAGTTGCACTGTACTGGAGACTATCAGTCGACACTGGGATTTCTAGTGCTGCTTACATGAGAGACATTGCATCAGAGTTTTTAGAAAAGAGAGGATTTGAGAGAGAAATAATATTTCCTAAAATGAGAGAAAGATGAGCTCTGCTTTTGAGGCTTTTTTGTAATTACCTGCTTTGAAATCTCTTTGTCGTAGCTTTGTTCAGGCCTTTTTAAAATGGCATTGGCTTGCTGACGTTTCAAAAGGTGCATACCAGGAACATCATGCGAGGTCTCATTGCTGAAGAATTTTGTCTTGTCCTGACTTCATTTCACTATAGGGAGGAGGCCAAAGTATGTATTTTAATGTCTCTGTAACTCAGTAATCCTTCATAGTTCTGTAACTTCAGGTTTTGAAAAAGACTATATCCACTTTCTTGAGTAAAATGGAATTTAAAGAAATGGTTTATTTGTCTATGTCAGGGTGGTTTCCTGTGTAAGTCAGGAAAAGCATGTGACATGCACTTATTTCTGATAGAAATTTATTTATACTAATTAATTTCTATCATTTTTTCACTGTAATAGTAAGTTACATCTGTGTGATTTAATTAATTTCTAGCCTTTCATCCTGGAATGTGAACTGCAGGGTTTGAGCTGCAGGAGGCACCATAACCTGCTGTGGTGGGTTCAAATAATCATTTACAGTGAATCTCCCAAGAGGGCTGCATTTCTGTTTCAGTCCACTGTTATGTAGATTATGTTAGAGGTTCTTTCTTGTGTAGTCAAGATATATTGACTGTGTAAGAAAAAGTAGTCTTTCTGGACACCCTGATTATGCAGTTCTCATTCAGACTTTTTTTTTCTTGGTCTGAAATGTGTTTGCTATAGTCAAGATTCCACCCAATGCAGAGTTCAGGTTGATCTGTGATCTCACAGACCAGCCCTCTTGGGGACTTCTTACCCTGGTGATGATCAAATATAAATCTAACTTGCATTCTTTTTTTATCAAACTTCCATGTAGAATTGTGGGCTTTGTTTTTGTTTGTTCTGTACTTTACCCCTTCTGCAACTTACTATACTTCCATGTAAGGGAATGCTGCAAAACGTAAAGCAATGCTTATGTTTTAAACTAAGTGTTCTGTGGAAGAGCCAAGGTGCTATGTTCTTCTCTCCTGCCTACAGCAGTATTCCTTTACTTCAGTGGGAAGACGTGTATTCCATCATGCATTATGTCAGTGGGTAATAACTGGAGCTTACTTTATTTTCAGCTGTTAGTGTTGAAACAAACTGAAATTGAAAGCCTATGTTAATGATTATCGCAGATATTAAGATGCCTGCTTTAGGCAGTAAGGCTGGACATGTAATACTGCCAAAACTTGATTCTTTGTATGCCCTTGACTTTTTTTACTTACTAGTGGGTTAATTACCAAAGTCCTCTGACAACTTTATTTTGATTAATCTGTGTGATTAGAATATTTTGGAGATTGAAAGAAATGGATCACAGAGATAACTGAACTTCCTTAAAAAGAAGCTCAAACTTTTATGACCTCCTGATTCAGTTTGGTATAGAGGAGTCAGTCACTGTACTAAAAATTAAATTTTCACCTCTAGTCACTCGGCACTACACAGTGGACCACTGCTGATTTCCTGCTATCTGTTAGGATGGTCCTGCTGATGCAGACAGAACATGGTAGCTTGGGATAGTCAGAAAAGGGAGCGCAGAGATCTAGTTCATGCTCTATGAGTTTGGGAGACAAAACGCTCCACTAGATTAGCAGAATACACAAAATTAAATAGCAAGTGACAGTGCATATAGTAATAAGGATTCTTCCCATGTCACGGGTTAGAACTATGTGGCTGTTATAACCGAAAAGGGTTTTGCAACAACACAGGTTTGGAGAGAATGTAAA
>NW_010411191.1:0-531 GCF_000710305.1 Buceros rhinoceros silvestris | reverse complement strand
GGTGGTACACTGTTCAGCTGTCGAGGGTTGATAAGGTGGTGCAGGAGGCATTACTGATGGATTTTGAAAAGTCCAATGTGTAACACTTGGTGAAGATTGATTAGTTTTCATTTCCAACTTTTCGAACTTTGTTAAAATTTCTTGTAACTTCTCATCTGTAAGTCCAGAAGCTCGAGAGTCCTCTTGCGGAAGTTTAGGGGATAAACTTTTTGGTGTATTTGTCCCAGATGATGATTCCGATGATGTTTCTGGTGAGTGGCATGGAGAACAGCTATCTTTTCAGCGTGGAGATGGGCTTCGTTTTTGGTGTGGTGAAAGACTCTGACTTCGCTTTTTTCGCGGCGATTGGCTTTGTCGCTTATGTTCTTTTAAGTCTTTTGAACGAACAACCGGCTCCTCTATCTTTTTGTCCTTTTTATCCTCTCTGGTTTTAGAAACTGTATTTCTCTCTTCACCCCCGCAGTCCGGTCAAACACAGGGCAAAGGGAGTTTAGTAAAGCACATAGCAGCTGAAGATATTTTACTGCTACT
>NW_010411190.1:0-19481 GCF_000710305.1 Buceros rhinoceros silvestris | reverse complement strand
CGGGGGGCCCGGGCGAAGCAAATAAACCCCGCCGTAGCTGCTGAATGCAAGGTGACACATCCCTTGGAGGAGTTGAAAGACGACCATGAACCTCTTCACCCCAGAGTCGTCAACTCTGTTGCTGGCAACGAGCAGTAGAGCAAGCACGCTGGACTCCTAACCAGGCGAAATCATTGCAGGATAAGCTTACCACTGAAGCGGCGCAGTCCTGCGACTCACGTGGCTGGCATTGTAGACCTTAGACTCAAATTAGGTGTAGACAGTGTGGCCTTGACAGAGTGATACTAACTAGGAGTGTTGTTTGAACCTATCTAACCACTCTAACAGCATTTATAAGCAACTGGTTCAGCTGCATGGCAACACGCACCGCATTAAAATTAGTACTTACCTCTTGACTCTTGGTTACGTGGCTGGGGCCTAGAACCCCGCCTGACAGAATCACTTAAATGGAGTCTCCAAATATTCTTCTCAATAATTGTCACCCTTGTTATATTTGGCTGCCTCTTATTCTGCCTCCATCGATGCATCCAACGCATCTTTTTCTCTTCTATTTGAGGAGGGGCAAATGTTGGTATCATTCTAGCAGAAATTAGAACTGTCAAAAATACGCTACTCTCTCTGGGAAACTTAGCAGCCGAAACCCAGCTGCAACACTATCGTGTGGGAAATTATATCTCTAACTAGCCTCGGTTTGATTAACACTAACCAATCAGAAACTGCGCTTGAGCTAACCCCTCTATCCAATCATAGTGCCTTAAGAGATGCATACTGTCTGTGTGACAAGGAACATACCCAACCACTATGTAACCAGTCACGTGAGCAAGAATCCACTGTCTATAAATAGAGAAGTATTGTAAACAATAAACGGGTCTCACTACACACCACACTGGCGTCCGGGTGATTCTTCCCGCTCCAGCTCGTAGGCTCACCGTAGGAATATAGCGCGGATCGCTACATTAGGGCTGTACACTTCTGGACAGACTGAACAGAAAGATTCCAGCTGTGAGCCTACAGCACTCGGAAGGGTGGAGGGAATCATCATAATGCTGGGGAACATTGCAAAGTCTGAACTATCAATCCTAAAAAATAGGAAAGCAAAACCAATTTATACGATGCCTTGGCCAACACAAGGAACAGAGGGCTGCACGCTGATCAGAAAAACTTGAACGGGAAAGAGGCTATTGGAAAAAAAAATTTCCATTTCTTTGGGTTAATGCAGTATGGCAGCCTTTCACCCCTTGAGACAGTAGGATCAATTCAGGTTTGGGTCGTAAGTGGAGATAAGGTTAGCGAGCTCGGGCTAATCTCTAGTGGACATTTGTCTGCATTATGAAGTCATCGTGTGATGTGGTAGGAATGTCCAGAATTTTTCAGGAAAGGCTGGTGGAGCCTCAGCAGTTGTACATGGAAGAAACATCATCTTTGTTCTGCTTAAAACTGCTTCCCAGGTATTTTGTCTTGTTGCTGTCAAAAAAACAAAACCAAAACCCACTGAACAAACACTTGAACATGCAGAAAGTTCTACTGTAGTGCTGTCCAAAACAAAACTTATCTTGAAATGACTTCTATGGCCAAAATCTGACTTCTGATGTATGCACTCTGGTAAGTGCTTAAGCAAGTGCTATTGAAAGGTAATTTTGGCTCTCAAAATATCGTGACTTCTACCACTAATAGTGTGTTCAAAACATTGGGCTCTCGACAAATAGAAAGGTGAAAACACAATACCTTCTGATAATATAATGTGAAAACTAGTGGCAAGAGAGGAGTCACAATGTTAGGACTCGGCCACCTCATGGTGGTTAAAGGGGCATTGCTATGAACTATGCTGCCAAGGCTGGTGTTACCATTCATGGACCTGCACAAAATGAGCGGGCAGGAGCAAAATTACAGTGTGAAATCAAGTTTTCGTGCAGCATTGTGATAGTTGTGGGAGACCTTTTGAACAGTTGATACTTTTCAGCAAGTAGAATCGCCGGAAGAAGAGGCTGTGGGAGATAAGAGGCTAAATAACTTTGAGTTTTAAAGAGAGGAAATAGAGAAACGAACGCTGAAAAAATGAGAAGAGGGTGGATCAGAAGGTGACAGTCCTTGAGTGACGGGCTCCAAAGGGCCTGGTTGGTGCTGGAGGGTCTGAGATGCAAAATAAACACCTTAATTTTGCATTCTAGCAACTGCCAATTTGGGATAGAAGTTGCAGACAGCTAAAGTAAACTTAAGATTCGTAGCTTGCTCAGTCTCCTGTCATGGCTTTTTCCTATTTAATAGTTTAAAGAAAAATTATGCCAATGTTGCTGGCTCTCTTGCTCTTGGTTTGAAAGTGAACAAGTGCAAAGCTGAAATGAAAGGGAAAGTGAAGGATAAGAATGTCAATGTCGTGCAGAGCTGAAGCTGTGTAAGTGTCTCTGGCTGTAATCTGCTCCATTTCTAAGTGTTAAATTAATCCATTCCTTAATTTAGCTACAGGAATTGCGTCTTGCACTTGCCTCAAAACCCACCTGCTGGCATTGTGTCTTTCCTTGGACTTTTTTCTTTGTTTACCACTTTGCAAGACCTTAGAAAGAAGACGTCCTCCCAGACTGCATCCCCCGTGTTCAACTCTCAGGTGCCTGAAGCCTGTTGAGGGAGTATAACTGCAGTGGGCGCATATGGCTCCTCTTGCTGGCAGGAGCCGTATGGTCGGTCAGCGTTTCCGAGCTTTACAACTTGATGTTTGGGGTTATTAGCTCTGCATCAGGACTTAATCGTTTGCTATTTGTGCATTCTGATGAGGAAGATATGCAGACTGCAGGTGTAGGAAGATGAGCTGCAACTCATCACACCTTTCAGGTGGTGAGTGGGATGGCACACCCCGTGCAACATGAGGACAAGCTGTTGGCTCCCATTGGGTGCTCGAGGTCCCTTCATGCTGGCAAAATATGGCATTGCAAAATAAACATTGCATTCTTCTACCATTCTTTGCTCTCTTCCCACTTTGATATCAGCCTGCATTCAAGTGGCTGACACCGCCCAGCCTCGCTGTAGGCCATAGTGAGCAAGGCAATTAATTGTCTGTAAACAGCAGTTTAAAAGTAGTTCGAGAGATTTTCTTATCTTAATCTAGTATATAATGTGAGCGTGAATGACAAGCACCATATCCCTAAACTGGTGAGGCTATCCGACAGAAAACAATTAGTAGAAGGGATTGATATAATTTAAATAAATTGCTGTTAGTGATGTGCACCTAGGGGCTTTCAAATGGCCAAAATGGGGTAAACCCCAGTGACCTCTGATCCCAGGGAGAAAAGCCTGCTTCTCAAGACTTCTCTCCTATAGACCACAATAATGGTAACGAATTTTCTAAATGCTAGGTCATAAGGGTCATGAAAATTGTGAGTTGGCAAATGACGCTCAGTCATTTCACATCTCAGTAAGTGCATGTGTAAGATGTTTACCTGAAGGGTCTAAATCTCAATCCTGGCTCAGAAAATTACTTATTCAAATAGAAGCTGAGAGACTATTCCAGGGAGAGCCCCCGGTATACCTCTGCTTTTCATTTTCTCCATGCTATTCCCTAGACATCTCCTACGGACTGCTATGGAGACAGGACCCTGGGCTAGACAGAGCTGGATCGGATGTCATAAGGCTGTTCTTACAGTCTCAGTGTATGTGCTACTCAAACATTAGGCTCAGAGAGGGCTTAACTGAGCAAAGCCTGGCAGGTAGCTCTCATGAGGACTGCTGTAATCCCCTGATGCTTTTGGTGACGTGGGCAGTGAGCTGGCATTCTTGCAGGCCATCTTCCCACAGTCAGCCCATGCGCCCACACTGAAAGGAGCAGGGGAACATCAAGAGCTTTGAGCTGTGCCTTGGAAACGCAGCACGCATTTTATCCGTTGGGCTCTGGGGAGGTCCAGCTAGAGTAAGTTTACGGCAGGGTTTGAACTGAAGCTTGCCGTTTGAGTAGCCCTGTTAACCTTCCACGCGCCGTAGGAGTCCTTGCAAAGGCAGCAGTGGCAGTGTGATCCCTACGCTTTAAAAGTAAATGCTGGGATCAGACACTTTATGATTAAAACAACATTATTTGAACACCAAGCATTTGTCTAGGGCGTGCAATTATGCTATAAGTAGTTTTTTTGCACTATCTTCTTGATATAATTTTTAAAATTTGCATTGTAGATATTGAGTGTACAACACGGCTTGAGTCTGTACGTTACAACTAGTATGAGTTGGATAGTAAGGATATGCCTAGACTAATGGGCCCCTCTGCTTTCTCAGAGGAGGAGGTGTTTGCATTGAAAGGAGGCAGAGCTATTAATTGCACGGTTTGCTGCTCAAACTCTGAGTGGGCTTTCTTCTAGACAACTGAGATAGTTATGAGTCTACATCTATCTTCTCACCACGCATTTCTTTCTTTTTCACATATGTAGAGCCAAAACCAAGAAAAAAATATCCTTTTAAAAGCTGTGAAGTGCCATATTATGAATGAGGCATATGTTATGAAAAAATATGGATTGGAAAGTAACATCCCTGAGCTGAAAAGAAAGGGCACCCTGCTGAGGGGGAGTTAGCAAGGGCACGTTACAGATGCTATAATCAAATTCAGAGACACTTAAACATATGCTGTCTCTCAAGCTGTCAGCAGAACTTTGTCCTCACTGCCGTCTCCCTTAAGTCATGTTGTGTTGTGGACTTTTGTTGAAGATGCTGTTCTCTGTCCAAAGAGTTTCAGGCACCATTTCCTCTTCTGGGAGGTGAGCTCTCCATGTATGAGAGGCTGCACTCTAAATGGCGGTTGCAGTCAAATGCTCTGGAGCGTGCCGCTGAATGCCAGGTCAGCGAGCACTGCCGCACTGCTGGGGACCTGTTCTGGGCTGGGTGTATCGCTTCTGACATTGAGGATTTGCCTGCTTTTGCTGCAGATCTTGCATTCCCTTGGATGAGTCTATATACTGCTTGGTTTGCTTTCTCCGCCTGTAAAGCAGAAGTGATAGTACGTATCTGATCTTATTTTTCTACACTTGCAGAATCTACTTGTTTATGTGAGGGCCATGTAATTAAAAGATGAGATGAAAAGAGGATCTGTTCACTAGGAAATTACAAAACTGCCAAGAAAGACTCCTGAAGAGAATATTTTAAACTACGCTTGGATGCTGACCCAAAGCAAACCTTTACAGCTTTATCTGTACTTAATGGAAGTTCAGTTTAGACATTGTCCTGATTATCCTGTATTTGGATACCAGAGAGAAAAAGAGAAACTCCTAGTACAGTTGTGCAGATACTCCTGATGGGATTCTGCTGATACTCTTTCATAGGTTGGCAATGTTGTACCTGAAATACTGGGATGCTGGTCAGAGATTCTGTGGTAATATGAAATTTTGACCTGCTGCTCCTTGGACGCCAGCAAATGAAAATCCAGGAACCAAGATTTCAGTGTATTAAGGGAGATTCTTACAACCTTTGAGTAAAATCGATGGACTGCAAGAAGTGGGAAGAATATTTTTGTTTTTTCCTGAATTTTTAGAGGTCCCTGATGAGCTCTCCCTAGCCTCCTTGAAGAAAAACAAACAACAACCAGCCTATTGAGACTCTAGAGCTAAAATGACCACAGATTTTGGTGCTCTGAAAGCTGCTAAAAATTCAAAACATTGCAGAGAAAACTAGATAATCAAAACTTGTTTAAAGAATCATTCAAACCCAAGTGTTCACCAGATCAGCTGAAAGTCCATCGTTGTCTCCATTGCATTACTGAATTAAGCTTCCTAAATCTTGTCTTTGCCTGCTGTTGCAACTGTGTACTGGAAGTGCTGGGGAGAATCACGTAGGTCTTTGCCCTACCGTAGTCTTTTGCTTGGGCTGATCTGCTTTTGGAGTTCTGCTCAGCTCCCTGCTGCTGCCATTGAAAGCTGGTTTGTGTTGTGGGCTTTTGGCTGCTTGATCGTCCTGCAGCAGTAGTAGCTGCACAATGCCAAGGATAAGACGCGTGGTCCAGTGGAGGGATGGATTATGAGTTGCTTTCCCAAGCTGAGCAAATCAGGCAAGCAGGCTCTGCTGCTTCTCTCACAATCAGCTGGTTGGCTTGACTCGGAGAAGTTTATCCCACAAAAGGCGGCGGCTTACGTACCACCTGATCTATGTCATCACCTTAAGCAACTGTTTGAATACGTAAAGAAGAGTTTCTGGCAATTATTGTAGGGGATGTCTATGTTAGATAAGCAGGGGTGCTGCTAATATGAAGTAGTTGTGTGTGAGCAAGAGGCTTTGTTTTTCAAGTTTCTCTGTGGACCAGAGAAGCGTGATGGAGTAGCTGTCCTGAAGTGAAACAGCGGGAGAACAGCTCTGTGTTTTACAGAGATATAGCATCCAAATTTGGGGTATCCTGGGTGAACTTTTTTTTGGTCAATGTCTCTCCCCAGCTGGTTTTGCTCCTCCCCTTGCACTCATGCAGCCCCGTGCTCCCACGATAATCACCCACCCCCGGCTATTATAAGCAGTACAAACAAATGACAAATCTCTGGGTGCAGGAAGGTAACAAGAGGCTGATCAGTAGCTTTAGTTATCTTTCCTTCGTGTTTATTGCAGTCTGCTGCAGTTATTTCAAAGGCACTGACATTGATCGACAGCTTCTATTAAGGCCCGTCCAAGGCAGCTGGATTGAACAGATACATTAAATAAAGCAGTTATTGCTTTTCATTGCCTTTCCGTAAAATATCACTGCTAAATAGCTTCTGCCATCAGATGCAGTTAGGTACATGGTTTTAATTTGAGGGACTGCTTTATAACACTGCACAATTGACACTGGTCTTTGTTTCCCCTACAATAATGATTGTGTACATCCTGGAGAATTGATGAGCTGTCTTCTGAGCGGGGAGAGGGAGCCGGAGGGGGGGCAGCCACCTTTGTTGCTCTCACTCTTTTTTATACTTGCCATGCTTGTCAGTTGTTTGCAGCACAGACAGAAATAATGTCAAGCAGGGCCCCTTATCTCAGGATGTTGTAATGTAGCTGCTGTAAGCCCTCGCCTGGAGACGAGATAAGAGCAACCTTACAAGCTTGTGGGGGAGCGAGGAGGGGGGCCAGCAGTACCATCGCTGGGACAACAATGGCAGAGCTGTCACTTGCACATTATGACTCTTTCTGGTGCCAAGGAAAGATATGTATGCTGAGTGGTGAATAACAAGCACGAAAATAAAAGTCCCGAATGTTCATCTAATAATGATGTATTTGTAACAGGATTATACTGCCCAACGATATCCTTTCTTTATCTCCTCCCTAAATGGTGGGGCAGCTGTGTGCTTTGGCACGGCATGATGTCCTTTCTTTTGTGTGCTGCATATTAATCCTTTATTGAAGTAATTAAATGTGTGCTTAATGGCAATGAGCTGGCAGAATGAACGTACAATTGAATTAGCAGTTATGACGGGGACCATGCTACAAGATGAACTAAATGCAATTACTGTAGGCATTTTTCTCCACGTCGAATCTGGCTACATGACATGACTTAATTACAGGTTGTTAGACACACTCTCTGATCTCACAGTGGTGCATGTGGAGGCACAGCCTCGGCTCTGTCATGTGCCCCGTAACACATGCACAGGCACCGGTTTACTAAGAGATTTAGCCTGGTGAAAGGGTCAATGCGGATTCACGACGTTGCTGCAGGCAGCTCTCAGTTGCGGTGGGAAACACAGATTGAAAACCAGGCTAACAACAGAAGAGGAAGGCCAGTGCTCTGCTGCTGGGAATCTGATGGGGTCTTTGACCAGCTCCTTGTTGTCTGGTGATCACCCTCCTTTCTTACGGGATACCTCCTCTTCCTTGAGAACAAGGTGGGCAGAGAACAGGTAGTAGAGTCTGCTGTGGAGTCTTTCTCTCCACATATGTGCCTCTGGTCAAACTCGGCTCTCAGCAGGACTGTGGATCGACTTGTCTGACTCCGGCTGGACATCTCTCGACTAGCAGTAACAGAGTTTGGGAGTTGTTTTTTGAAAACATTTTGGAAACGAAAAGGAAAATGGCAAAGCCATGCAGAGCCTTTAAAGCTAAGCTCGACAACAGGACCTGCGTTGGCATCAGGACAAAGATAGTGCTGTGATTTAGGCTGTGGTGAATTGCTGGGATTTCTGACACTAGGGGGACTGTAACTACAGTATTGCGAGGAGAGATTTGACAGCTCTTTAGTGATCTACAATGTCAAATCCCGGGATCCCAGAGGTGTTTTGTCACTGGTTCAAAACCGGACTACGTTTCAGCTGTCATCAAAGAGAGCTTTGGTCTGTTTTGATAACTATCGAGGCAGGATCGTTGTTCGCAGCACATGGACGTTTCCAGCGTCAGGGCCTGCCGTGTGTTCCTGACACACAAAAGACAAGAAGGCCAACTTGTGCCGCGCTTCTCTGTGCTCTTGGGTGCTACGTGCCTGTTGTAGCCGGCGTTGCATGCCTTTGAGGAAGGCAGGCTCTGAGGTATGGGATTTCTCAGAGAAGGTCCTGAGATGGAAATATGTTGTGGCCACTCAGGCCACGGTCTAGAGGAAGCACAAACCTTTTCTTCCATCAGCAAGAGCTCTGCTGTCAGGTCAGCGCATCCCAGAGCTTACAAAATCTCAAAATGCCACTCTCATGTGGCCTTTCTAGATGAGTGCAAACCTTTCAGGGTGTTTCTGAGTTCCTGTGGAAAGGTGCAGGTGATCAGTGTTGCATTATGGTGCTCCACTCTTGTAGCGTTTCTGCCCTGTATTAATTTCTATATCTGACCACAGAGGAGAGTGTGGTGGCAGAGGCGGCAGTGAAACTGATGGTACAATATGTAACCGTTTATAAAAGAAAAGATGTGGGATTTTTCTTTTAACATAATAAGGCAAACCTTCTGGTCATCAGGGCCCCCAAGGTTTATTTTATAGCTTTCATTCTCTTTGGGGCCATAAATGAAACCCTTTCAGCCCTAATGACCACAATGGCTTCCCTCGATCATGTTATTGCTACTTTGGCACATTTATTACTTTCACGTGCACTAATGGATGAGTTTGGATATGTTAATAATTTATATATCATTTGATCCTAAAAAAGAGCTCCCTCCCACCAACCAAACTAACTTAGCCTTGAGGATTGAGTAGCTTTTAAGGAGTATAAATGAATTTAATGCTTTAGAAAGAGCTTCTGTAAATTATGAACATGACACCTATTACATTAAGCTGCATTAAGCATTAATACATCTTCATTACTGGCAGGTTGCCCAAACCTCCAAGGTTGAAAAAGCTGCTGAAATGCCCAATGCGGTAGTCACCTAAGCTGATATTTATGACCTCTTTTTGGGAGGGTGGGACACCCTCACTCTCTTTGCCTGTGAAGAAATGTCTTCTTAATACCGGTTGCATGATAGCTTTTTTCTTAGGGTGGCAGGTTGCCCAAACCTCCAAGGTTGAAAAGGCTGCCTGAAATGCCCAATACGGTAGTCACCTAAGCTGATATTTCTGACCTCTTTTTGGGAGGGTGGGACACCCTCACTCTCTTTGCCTGTGAAGAAATGTCTTCTTAATACCGGTTGCATGATAGCTTTTTTCTTAGGGTTTTGCTGGCCTCTCTGCATTGGAGCATCGGACTCTTAGGTAAAAAGGTGCAATAAATCTCGTGGAAGTCACTGCAGAAAAGGAAACTAGTTTTGCTAACCTTTTTAAGCTGCTGGTACTGGGTTGCTGGACAGGTTTTTCTAACCACTGGCCAAAAATTATCTCACTGAGCATGTAATAGTCATTTCTTATTGTAAATCCTTTCTGTGCTGTAGGCACCAAAGGCTGAAATTGCTGAATTGGTGTTTCCAATGGTTGTGGAGGAAGAAAGTCTAAAAAATAATCACTGTACATTAATGAGAGCCTGCTCTACATGGTCAAAGAATGAAATAAAAGTGATTTTAGTGTCTTAAAAAGCAATATCCATTAGACTCAGATTTGGCTAAAAGTGAACTGAAAGGCTCTTATTTCAACAAGAGGTACAAGCTTAGAGGAAAAAACAAGCTCAACGATTCTGACATTGTAATTGATTTTATGTGGTACATTTATGAGACTTCCAGCTCATGTTCCATATGGGATTTAGCACTTCTGAGAGGGTTATGTTGTCATTCTTGAAGGAACAATTTGGTGATTCCTCAGTTCCCAGAACAGGTGCTGATTTGGGCTAAGTGTTTACACCTTACAATGGAAGAATACTTAAACTAAAGGCTTTTCTCATGGACGGGAATACATAGCACATCTTGGGAATCTGGGGGCTGCAGGATGCTGTAATGTGTCTGATGTTGGCAGGAAGAGGGTAATCCACTGTCTCGGAGTGCCTATAATATGAGACTGCAATCCAAGCACAAAGCAATGTGGTCACTATATGAGATGGAGATTTAATGGATATTGTTCACGGTGTTGGAATATATGAAGCAATAAATTGCTTTTCTGGATGATTTAATGCTGAAGCAAGGTTGAAGACTTGGGTAGCTGCACATGGTTTACTACACATACACTAGCTTTACAGTGGAAAATGTATAACCTATTAGACAGCAGAGGAGGGAAGGAAAACCAAGCAAACCCCGAAGCTTTTTAATCAAAGCAATATTCCAAGGTTCAAAATCAAGCTCTTGGAAGCTGAGAAATACCATATTTAAGGTAACTTAACCTTCTAAAGCTCATACTCTGTGTGTATGTGTGTGTATCTGTGTGTGCACATTTTGTTACGCGTTTCAATTATATAAAAGCATGTTTTTCCTTCTGGATACTGCCAGCTTCAGTGCACAGCATGAACCATGCACAAAGTGTGAAACAGCTCTACAATATTTCTTCCTGTAGTGATGGCTTAGTGCCAGGGGTTATGTAAACTCTGCCATAAATATGCTTTTAATAATTTCCTGATGTTGTTATGCAGCAACTGTCACTGCTGTAGACAAATATTAATGAATTTATTGCTTTCCTGTGCAAGTCAACTAACATACTTGCATCATTGAGTAGAATTCACCAGAAGTCAGTTGAGAAAGTTCGAGTGCTTCGACTTAAAGCATGTGCTTAAATCTCTCGGGGATTGGGGCCTTGAATGCGTTTGCTGGATTAGAGGCAATGTGAAAATGAAGATAAACAGTAAATGACACCAGCGTGACTTCTTTGAAACTGTGAAGCTTACTAGTGTGTCCTGAAAAGCACATTAAGAGGAAATAATTAGGCATGCAGAGTTTAAACACACACTGAAGCCTAACTGGAGCTGTGCTTGCTGTTCCTTGGCTTGTTTGTTTGGGTTTTTTGTTGTCTGTAAGAAACTCAACAGGTGGTAGTATTCTCTCTTCTCTGGACTGAAACTTAATTGAGTTTTAGGAATATTATCCTGGATCTACGGTGTCTATGTCAAAACTCCTGTATCGAGAAGTGTGTCCAGGAGGATGGCCCTGAAAATGATATGCTATAAAAGCTCTCTTCCTGCTGTAAGATGTCTTTATGAAAGCTCTATGTTTTTTGTCATCCTCTAAAAAGGTTGGTGCTTCTGAAGAATGTACTTGTTTACTCCATTATCTCTTCATGTGTAGACTGTCCAACTTATGTGTGTTTCTCAAGAGAACAAATAATATTGCTTTTTAAACATCTTTCCATTTTTTACAGAAACTTGTTTCATAAACAAAGTCATGTTAATTATTTGTCCAGCCCTTGTAATATATTAAATGTTTACAGAAGAATTTCTGTGAAGTTTGCATTATCATTTATCATTAGTTCCTACACACTTTCAGCTATGCAGGGGAATATGGCTTTGAGTCTCTTTGGCTCGTGTAAAATCCTGTCTAAAACCTAGCAGAAGCTAGACGTCACTATTAAAGTTAAGCAAAACAATTTTGCATCTACTAGCTTCAAAGGAATAGCTTAAATACAATAGCTGAGCTTCTCAATCAACGATAAGAATTTGCAAGTATATCTAAACTTGGGGAGATCGAGTACTTGAGGTTTCTCTGGAAGCTGGAAAAAACTGCATAGTGGTTAGGATCTCTCTTAATCGAAGGCTTGTGTGACAATTGCATCCAAAGTCAAAAGACCATTGGGATTTTCTTGTACTGAATGCTCTCCAGTCTTTGAAAGGTGTCGTTAGGAGGTGATGTTTCCATACCGCAGTCATAGTGAGAGAAAATTCATACGTATTTTAAAGCATGTGCACTGCTTACTTCTCTCTCTATTAAACCTTGTATTTCTGGATTTTCCAGGCTATAGTAAAGAGCACAGATGATTTCTCTCTACTCTGTTTCACAGGAAAACCTGGTGAATGTACGATGCATCCTCTGACTTAGTAACTGGGCACAAAGGGTTCTGCAGGTTTCACGGCCTGAAATTCTTTCTTGGGACTGTTATGAGATCGTTAACTATTTGTAATGCTTGAAATGTTTATAGTAAAGTGTGCGTGCATGCATGTGTGCTATTTCTATATATATGTATGTATTTCTATATATACACAGTCATAGAGTAGCTTGGATTAGGGTGGTACTGAGTTTTAGTGTGGCTGTACCTTCTGTATAAACAGACAAGTATTGCAGTCGGCTCAATTTCCTACAGCTGTCAGTGATTCATAGTAACGTTACATGGAAGTGTTTCATATATGAAAAATGTACATATTTTAGAAACTATGCAATTATCTAATATTTAGAAAAAAATATTGTGCAAAAAAGTGCATAGACGTTTGGAATTCTAAAACCAGGAAGCTATCCATATTTAAACTTAAGGAATTCTGTTTTCTCTTCTTTCGTAATTAAGTAGGAGTTACGCATCTTAGCTGTTGTCTTTATTACTCCAAGAATCTGAGTGCATTTTACTGTATATCTAGAACAAATTCAGCATGGGCTCACTTACTTACCCGAGTATGGATAAAGACATCTGAAAGCGTTGGCTCTTATTATTGCAGCTTCGGTCTTAACCAGTGGGATAACAACCGCACTGAAACCAAGTCATAGTTAAAACTGTATTATTTGATTATTTTAATGCTGCTAGAGTCCATGTTTGCTGGGGCAGGGAGCAGCTTGATGTCTCTTCCAGAGCTTGAAGTGGGTATTTTTTTTCTGTCGAGTGAGTTAAGTGGGAAAATTCTCTAATACTAAAAGTAAGAACTATTGTGCCCCTGTGTAGCTCATTTGATGTACCTGACTGCTCCTTTATTATGCAAAGATAAGCTAAATATCAGAGGTGAGATTAGTTTAATGCACTAAGCTGCTCGTAAGGCCCAAGGGACTCTGGTTGTAGTGCACCTCTTAAATACCTGCTCAGTGTGTGTCCCAGGTCAGAAACTAATGTGATTACCAGTGCTGTTTAATTGGAAATGGACTGAGGATTGGAAGCAAGGTGCAGGAATGAACTCTTTTCATAACTGGTTATGTTGCTTGATAACGCCAAGCCTCCTCATCTTCAAGGCGATGCTTGCTCAAGACAAGCTAGCAGAGAAAGGAATACTTTTTTCTTTTCCAGTTTAGGAAGAGTTGACTTGAGATTTATACATGTTAAAAATGTGCTTGCAGTACAAAAGGACTGCTGTGTCTGTGTGTCTGGAGAAATACAGACACCTATAGATGAATGTGCTTAAAGTAAGACCTCAGGGACTGAGGACGTGATGTCCATCAGTTTCCTTTCCCTCCCAGGTTTTGGGAGGGGTATGTGTCTGACACAGAGCTGTGCATGGGATGCTGCTGCAGGCACAAGCTCTTGGAGGAGGTACTAGGGAACATAGGAAATGGTTGTAAGCAGTGGCTCACCATGCTATGTGGATGTGTTTCACAAAGCCTGCCACGTCTGAGAATTTTCAATGCTTTCCAACAGGAAGGAAGATTTGAATTCAGGAATGTTCTGCAGAGTCAGCCCCTAGATTTGCAGCTGTATTTTAATGGTTCATCAGACTCTAGGGTCGGAGACATTTGTTCTTTCAAATCCCACTAGATGCCAGAGGCTTTTGTGTTTGTCCTCGATTAATCTTAGCCAGAATTTGTGCAGCTTAGGTATGTGGGATTCTCTTGCTGTTCACATTAGACAATTTGTTGTCATGGCTGCTATGAGCTTTCGGGATGATATGACTGCTGAAAGTTTTAATGAGACTAAGATTGCTTTTACAATTGAGCACTTGATATGCCGTTAAAATTGTTCTCTCAGTGAAAGACATCATACTTGAGAGGCTGCTGCAACCACAGGGGAAGATGGCTCAGGGTCCAGCCAATGAAGTCAGTAAATCAAAATAAATAAATAGAAATGCCAGAAACCGTGAGCATGTACTTGATGTAGTTCAGAGCAATTGCTGTTACCTGGAGGGGTGGAATTCATCATGTAGAAGCAGCCCTACCTGTGGGTGGAAACCCTGCTTGGATCAACATGGTTCCAGTGATGTTCTCTCAGCAGAAGGCATTGCTTCTGAGGGCACAACTTGAAAGATGAGCTGTACTTTCTTCAAATATCCCAGTTATCTCTTGACTTGCTGTTTTTGCACAGGCATCTTTTTACCACTAGAAAGTGAGGATCCTAACTTCTGTCCAGGAGGGATATAACTTTCTGTTGGACCATTGAGAACAAACAGATCTTGTGATGCTGCTCGTTTGCAGTGGCGATCCAGTTCTGCATGTAAAAAAGATCAGCAAATACATGCATGTTGGTGTAGGGTACCTAAACTCTGTGATGATTAAACTCTGTTGTGAATTAATGTAAGGTTCCTCTATGTATGTCCTTGTTTGGAATAAATAGTGGTATGAAATTCAGCCTAATTTCTCCAGAAAGAGAAAATCAGTTGACCCTCACATTCCTAAACGCTGAACTAAAAATTTGGAGGCTTACATCAAAGCTCTGTAAATAAAGTGAGTAACACTTTGGACTCTTCTTGTGAGGAGCGGGGGAGGGGGAAATTCCCTCTCTAAAGAACACCCAAGTATTTAAAAAGAAATGGTTAGGTTTAAATATCTCACTGTTTTTCTTCGCCAGGGCTCCATGCTGAGGATTTTATTTTCCTTTGCAATGCTTGTGCTGCTGAGCCCTTTTCTCAGAGGTAGGCTGACGTTAGCACACTGAAGCGACTAGCAGGTTCACCAGAGCAAGTTTATTTGTAGTGTGGCCTGAGTCGCGTTTGAGGGTGCCATTACGATTCCGAAGGCTTCGTGAGGTTTGAATATCAATGGCACTTCAAAAGGCTATAGCTGTGACTGAGCAGACACGTTCCCTCGCGGGCCCCAGAAGGGAGAAGAAGAGAGACGTGAGTTCAAAGGTAGGGAAACGGGTAGTGTTTGTCCAAGGACACTAATAGTAAAGCAGGGGCACCCCAGGTCTTTATAAATGTGCTGGAGTCTTTCTGGGACCTGCAGATCACGAGGACTATACAGAAACAGCTCATAGCAGCCAGGCTGCTCTGCCGGCTTTGTGCTCTCCGTGCCCCTTTAATCCAGCCAAGAACTGTGCAGAAAAAATACATTCTCTTTTCTCCTACAGAGGTTTGGGTTTTTTGGTTTTTGTTGTTGTTGGTTTTTTTGTGGCTTTTTTTTTTGGTTGGTTGGTTGGTTTTTGGGGGGTTTTTTTTGGTTTTTTTTTTTTTTTTTCCTGAGAGACATATAAATGTAAAGCATGTAATTTATCTTTTGGTTTTTTTTTTTGGTTGTTGTGTTGTTTTTTGGGGGGTTTTTTTTGGTTTTTTTTTTTTTTTTTTTTCCTGAGAGACATATAAATGTAAAGCATGTAATTTATCTTAGATTTTTCACAAGTGTCATTTTAGATGTTGGGATTCTTTCCTAAGCCACCCAAAGCTCCTTGTTTTATTCAGTCTCTCTAAGCAAAACTTAAGCTTGTGGTAGATCCTTTTTATTAGCTTAGTTGAAATACGAGACTGAGTACTTGGTTTTATTATTGGGAGGTAAATGCTTATGGCAGTTTTAGGTCTTCACTGCTGATGCACTATTAAAAATTACGTTAGAGATTAGTAAAGCTGGGCAAAATCTAGGTATTTTTGCCGCCATGATCAGAGCTACCTGCGTCTCTAAGACTGCATTTTTATTGATACGTACATTGGATATGGGAGAAGGCCAACATCCTTAATTTAAGGATAGGAAGTTTGTGAACAAGTATTAAGTGACTTGACCAAGATAATTCAAGCAAACAGTGGCATGAACAAGAAACCGATGGCAGAACAACATGGTTTCATCCTGTAGTAACAAGCTATAGCTAATAGCATGGCCTTGATACCTTTTAACTAAATTAACTCTGCTCAGGCAGCTCGTTTGGGTGTTTTTTCTGTCCGTTTTAATTTTTTCAACAGGATTTTGTCATCTTGTCCTCCCTGCATCAGAACTTCGTGTAAACTTCACGAGGTGGGAGAAACCACCTGTGTGTCCGTATAGCAAGACATTGGCAAAGCTTCCTTAGGAGCTGGATCCAGAACAGGCTCTTTGTGATGTCTGTATGGCTCTGTTGTGAGATAAGCAGAATACTTCAACATCCACTGCTATGAGTTCTTAGGAAATGGTCACATTTCTCATGGGGGGTTAAAAAAGTCAATTGCCCCCTTTTCCGGCGGATGCAGATGTTTTCTCTGAGGAAGTGACTGTCTCGTGACCAGTGATCCTGCTGTGGTAGGCACTACCACAGCCTGTTATGGAGGTGCTGTGTGTGGTGTGCAATGCTATACTTAACCGCCCTCTGCTTCTAAGAGAGACATTTGTTGTCTTTATTCTCTGAAGGGAAGGACTAGACCTGGACTTTCTACCCTAACTTCGGCTCCACCCAAGTTGAATGTGCTTAGGCTTTGGAGAATCTCAACAGTATCCTAGTGGTGTTTTCGTGGTAACACTTGCAACTGCCAGATTTTGGATGCGTACGTGGATGAGGTGTGCTGTAGGTTCGGACTGGCTGCATCACTCACAACTGCAGGACTCTGCCCAGCCAGGTCTTGTGAAATGAGTGCCAATAATGGCTTCACATGTGCTCAGCTGGAAGATCTCCAATGATTTCATTCAAGGTAGGCAACATACTGATTTACTTAGTTGGTAAAACGCCACGTGCTGGGTTCCACCAAGGAAGCTTTCTTCCCTTCGTGTTTATAAATGTAATTAAATCAAACTTGAACATTTAAGCAGTTGGTTTACAGAAATCAGCACATAATTTTAAGCACCGCTAGTCCATCTGCTTATGAAATATTAGACTGAGTATGATACTAGAGTACGTGTACAGAATAGTATTCAGCAATGCCTTTAAGGTATGCTCAAAAATCTATTAATAAAATGTGCCACACATCTGTTTCCTGCTCTGCGTAGTCAGTAGCTGAGGGATTCTCTCTCTCTTTGACTAAACAAACCATAACGCTCCAAATGGCTGATTAAGATCGGATGTTAAATTTTGCAAACTGCTTTTGCATTAAACACAGTAGAAAAGGGGCTTACAGGTGCCTGACCTAAAGGTACTTGCAGGCTGCATCTGCATCTAGATCCTTGTCATAATTTCTAGTGAACTCTTCCACGGTGGAGATGACAATATGCTTTACATCTGAATCTGAGCTGCTGGGGGCAGGTCCCCGTTCCCTGGTCACCTGCAGGCTTTTTTTGTAGTCAGGAATGACATCCTTGCTAGCCATGGTAACGAGGCTGATTTGGGCAGGGGAAGTATCATTCAATTTCAGCTAGACAAATGTGTTCTAATTTAGCTTGTTTTATGCTAGCGGAAAGTTGCCTAGTATGTGTATATCTGTGTGTAATTATTATTTGAACTTTCATTTTTTCTCATCCATATCTGGCCTGAGACATGTTCTCCCCTTTAGACCAATGGGTTGCACCTGTTTTTTTTCCCCAAAGTTTTTCTTTCGTCAGACCTAAGGCCATATTTTATGTTGATATGCTTAATCAGTTTACCTTCAAAAATTTGGAGCATACTTTTGTGTTCTAACCTGTCAGTATTTAATCTGACCTTGTTTTGTTTGAAGGAAATGTCTTTGTTAGCCCTTTTTTGCTCAGGACTCTAATACAGGCACTTTGCTAATGTGAAGTATTTGCTTTGGTAGTATTTGGTCTGTTATTACACCACACCAAGGTCCAAAGCATATTACCTCTGTACAGCAGCTTATGCAATACGCGGGCTTAGTGTTGCTATTGCTTTGGCTCCCGTGGTAGATCCTGTGAGAGAATCGTGGCTCGTTTTGGCAGCTCAGGAGCACTTGCCCGTCCTAGTGATGCTCATGCCGCTCAGCGGGACATGTAAGGGACTGGAAACACGTGCAGCACTTGGGGATTGGACTTGTTCTGTGCTGAAATTTGAGGAGCAGCCAGGGAAGGCTCTGCCCTACCTCAAACCTGGCAGGGCAAATAAATACTCGGAGGACAGAGGAAGAGGTACCAGGGATGGGTGGAAGAAAGCTGGTGATAAAAGCAGTTATCAGAGTTGTTGGAGAAAGGCTGCAGACATGAAGCTTGTCTCCAGTGTCTGCACAGTTTTCTTGCCCCCTTCTCTAAGTGTGCAGGAAACTGCCGCAGAGTTCCTATCTGTTCTACGTGGGTGGATTGGTTTTGTTCTTGTTCTGAAGACATCTCCTGAATTTGTGCAGCATCTATTCACTTTGTGGTGGAGGTACGGGGAAGCTCTGAACATGCAGCAGACATCTGCAACCCATTTGGTGGTGCCAAGCCACATGAGTCTGTCTGAACATGTGCTTTGTTACACCAGGGATGTTCCTGTCCCATGTGAGAGGTCTGAGACCCTTCCAGCGTGCTCTCAGGCATGAAGCAGTAGCTGGTGACATCACCGACTTCGTTCTGCACATGCTTTGCTGATGGAACATTAGTGATTCAGCTGCTGTGCCAGCCTAATGACACCGTATTGCCATTTTGTGAACTCCGCTGTGCAGACAGGAGCTTATTAGTTTCTGCAAGGATTTACTTTTTTTTCCCAGACCCATCACTTGTTTTACAAAGCTATCACGTACCATTTAAATACTCACCGCTGTTCTACAATCTCCTTACAGTACTTTTTGCTCTGATATATTGCAAAATGGCCTATGTTAAATCCAGGGCAATAATGGCTCAGTATAGATCATTATTATAATTTTTTGTACAATGATACTTCAGTGAGGTATGACTAAGAAAAATAGGAATTAGTCTTTTAGGGATAGACTCTGTCATTATTTTTCATTATTTATTCTTGGAGTATTCTCATTGATTTTTTTTTCAGATCACTTGCAGCATTTTAATGACTAAATAAGGTAAGAGTCAAAACATGCTATACAGAAGTCAAAGCTGGGAAAGCAAATAAAGTCTGACAAAATTTTTCTCTGTAAGAATTTATTTTATATGGCATGTTTTTACTGATTTCAGGTGACTCGATTTGCTCCTTTGCTCTAAATGTACTTTTTGCTCACATGCGTTGTGAAGGTGCATTCTAGACTCGCTTGCTGATATTTTCTGCAGTGACAAGTGATTTTTTTTTTTTTTGAAGGCCCATAAACATTCTCAACTTGGGCCTCCATTTTTAGAAATCTTTTTATTATTTTTGAATATTTTAT
>NW_010411189.1:34090-41972 GCF_000710305.1 Buceros rhinoceros silvestris | reverse complement strand
AGCTCGTTCTGCGCGGCTTCCGCGGCCGGCTTGGTGCGCCTTTTGCGGTGTGGTGACACTGCCCTCTGCTTGCCTGCCCTCTGCTTCCCGCAGCCGCCAGCATTCCGGAGCGACCTGCTGAAAGCACCTCGGCTTCACCTCCCCCAGGAGACCCGCACGGGCCAGCACTGATGCCATCTCGTCTTGTCTCTCAAAACGGAGGCCAGAAAAAAACCTTAACAGTTGCTTCTTACTCTGCAAGAAACGTTCCGATGGGAGTTTCCCACAAGCAGCTGTGAGTCAGCCGCAGCGAGGAAGTGGGATGTGTTTGGACAACAATTACATTGTACACTTGTCAGGGCAGAGACTGCTTCGTGTGGATGCATAATCCTCATCATGAGAAACCATTTACTGTTGCCTACAGGCCTAACGTTACTGGGCTAGAGATAGTGTTTATTAATGGTGACTGTTACCAAGCTCTTCTCATCCCTTTAACAAGCATCTGTTTCTTCAGCCTTCTGCAACCTGCTCTTCAGCGTTTGCACATGGAGTTTTGTTTCACTCCTGCACCTTTCCTTTGACCCCGCAGTTTTTCAGCTGACTTTTCCATGTTATCCTGTAAGATTTTGCTGCATCACAGGAGAACGCTGCAATAGATACCTGAGTTAGCGTTGCAGACCAGAGTCCAAACCAAAACGGTGTTCCTGGGAAATGCAGAGGTTGGCTTGCTAACTATCTAGGCTTTCAAATTTAAACCTTAACAGAGGGTTAACTTAAACCACTTTCACTTCAGTCAGCATTACCAGGTTTTGCTGCTTGTCCTGCATCACCGTCCTCATCTTTTGCCCTAACTCTATACCCTACATTAACCAGTTTCTTGAATAAAATTGCGTATTTATTTTAGCTTGATAAACCTCAGGCTGACCTTTTCAAACCATTTTCCAAGACACCTCTCCCAAATTATACGATGCACATTTAAATGAGTGTACAAGTTCTCTGTAACATCAACACCTACCTCTCTTCAGAAAGATTTTGCCAGCGATTAAAAGTGCCCAGAGAAGAGTACGCGGCTTTCTCCCACAGCTCAGTCCTGGCTCCTGGTTGTGGTTGTGCTCATCTTGCTCCTGGCCTTACTGTGAATTTTAGTGCATGGGAAATTGTAGTTCATCTGCTTTCGTGATCCTGCCCTATCTTTGGCAGGGACTTGGCTCCATCCTGCAGTCGGTTTTGTACACAGAATTCCCTATTGAAAACAAGTTATCCCTGAAGCATTTCATTGCTAAACCTTGTCCAAACTTAGAGTTAACAATTTCGTTTTTAAAAGCATGAGGTCATCATTTAATTTTATCTTTCACAACCATTATAGCTAAATATTCCACTGGAGTTTAGCAGCTGGGGCGTGAGATTTTGATGTAAAACTGGTTTTCCCTCACCAATTTTCATAGTTCTGAAACATTAATATTTCTCGCAGTTGAGCTACAATCCTTTCATTCAACGTCCTGCACTATTTCTGCTGCAAGTTAAAGGTAAAACCAGAGGGAACCTGGTGTTTCTGAAACCAAACTGTTTCTTGATGGCAGCGGTTCCCTTACAGCTGTGGCTGCAGCCATGAGGGAGGCATGTGAGAGGCGCCACCGCCACACTCCCCCAGCAGCCGTCGCTTCTGCTCTCAACTTCCACAGGCTGAATACTTCCAACTAGGGTAAAAACGCTGCGGTAGTTAAATTATCTTGTGGATTAGATAACTCTTAAACCTTCTTTCTCCTCTTCTGTAATGCTCCCCTGTGGTTTCTCCCCTGATTTATCGCTTCCCATTCTCATCTCCAATTCTATCAGCTTTTCTCTCATCGTGACAATGGCTGATACTCTTCTGGTGGGGTGGAGCTGCTTCACCCGCCTGTGGTCCAAAAGCCGGTGGGAAGCTGAGCCCCAGACTAGTGATGGTGCCTCCTCTGATCAGCTGGTTGCCTCCTAGCACTTCATCATCATCATCATGGCTTGGCTTCGTGAACAAAGATCTGGGAAGGGCTTTTCCCATGCTCGCTGCAAGCGATGAGTGCACCCTTCAGGCCTGCATGGTGGATTTTTTAGGTGAGGTGCAGCGTGCGTGGAACTGGCTCCACCCTTTACACCTGAGGTTTATCTGCCAGGGCCTAGCGAGCTTGGACGGTGACAGCGAAGTCCTCGGGTCGTAGGTTTGGTTAGAGTGTCCTTCTCTTAGATGGAGCCTTACAGGGCTAAACGAGCTCCATCTGCCCGGGTTTGGAGTCAGAGTTGTCCTTCTCCTAGGATGGCTGCCCAAAGGCTAGTGAGCCCATCCTGCCCGTGGACACACTTTGTCTGACCCTTCAGTTGAGACCTGTCTGGCCTGGGAGACCCCACCGGAGGCACATGCCACCACCAGCACAGCTCTCAACCTCACAAGGGCACGCAAGCTCTTTCCCCATGACCAGGGGTGCCCGTGAAAGATCTCCTAGCACTTACCTCATGGGCAAATCACATGCAACAATCAACAAAGCCTAAAGCACTGGGGTGGGAGATAGAAGTGAGCGATCATACCTGAGACAGGGCAGGTGACAGCTTCAATCAGTATGTCGCTCAGTATTCAATCATATTCCTCTTTGGTTTTATACCCAAGAGTAAAGCTCTGGCAGGGGTTCAGTTTATAATTCGGATTTTGGTAAGCACAGACCTAAGTCTCCCTCATGACAAGGTTCGATAGTAATTGTCTAGCACTTTGAATATCTAATTACAAACATGCTACCACATGTTAAAGTGGTTGGTGTCTGTTCACTCAACTGTGTGTCTGCAGGAAGGGCCATCTGTTTCCAACAAAACAGTGAGACCTGAATGTAGACAGGTTTCTAAATTTAAAAGAAAAAAGAAGAGAAGAAAAAAACCAGCTAGAGACACAAACAGTGACTTTACAGTAAAGCACAGGCCGAAGTAGGTGCCATCAGAATGAACCTGACGAGAAAGCTTTCACCTAGGAGCCCAGCTGCGTGGCCTGATGGCTCTAAGGTACCCTTCTGGGGGTCATTTTACACACCTAAACTGCTGGAGTAAGCCTGTAGAAGTCTTCATGGATGATTTGTTCACTTTGGTCCATCTGGATCCCTGTTCTCTGCAAAGCAATAGCAGTTCCTCTGACATCCCGTCTCGACGCCAAGGGCCTAGATGCAGATATTCCAGAAAGGGGATGTTTTCCCCTCCTTAGTCAGAACACAGTCGATAGGCACGAGTGACCAGCAGAGAGACCTTAACGTGACGTGAGTGTCGCTATTAAGCTGTGGCCAATCTAGGCAAATCACCACCTGAGATCAAGAAGGGAAACAGAGGAGACTATGCAGCTTGGTTCTTTGTTGTTACTCTTCTCTTACTGCCTAGCAGCGTTTTGATGTAGTTAAAGAAATAAAGTGCAAAGATCATTCAAGCGCTCTGTAACGTGTGCATTTCCAGCGCAGTTCAAATGGGTTGAAAGGCATTTCACTGTGTACATGGATCACTTTTTATGTAGCGCAGCATTAGTAAGACCAAAGTTAGCGTATTTACTACGTACTTACAAGTAAGCGCCCTGGGATGCTGACAGCGAGTCTCAGGAAAATTTACCCCAAGTCATGGTACTTCTTCTTGCAGCAGTCACTGTTAGTCATTCATCTGTTTCCCCATAAAGTACATGTAATGGGAAAGGGGGCTGTGCTTTAAAAGGCGGATTTATGAAGGCCTGTCAGAAAGATTCCAGATCAAATAAATTCCTCCACTGATCTTGTTTCCCTCAGGGTCACCTCGCACTCACCCTCGGGAGTAAGGAGGCGATGTGGATTCCATCTCCCCTCCCAGGGAGTCCCCACACAAGGGGGTTAACAAGGGAACTGGACTGACTTTGGAGTCCGACATAGAGCAGAGACAGAGACCCTGCGCAGATGCTGAGGGGTCCTGTGCTCTCCTGCCTGTTTTGAGGGGATGTTTGAGCATGGCTGGGCCTCATCAAAGATGCTTTTCTCACTTCTCCATTCTCTCTGTTTAGCAGTTTCACAGCTGAGCATACAGGGTCTGGGCACAAGAGGAAGTTCTGTCCCTAATTATATGTATGGGTGGTTCTAACATAAACCCTGCTCAGACTGCTTGGACAGATGAGGTTTCTGTGTAATGTATTTTTCCTTACTTATGTTCAAGGGCTTGTTATAAATGAGATAAAACAATAAGAATGCCAAATAAAAAAGCTGGAATTGTGACGGAAAGCAGTGTTCAGCATCAAAATCTGAAATGAGTGGAGGGCTGACAGCCTGAGCTATTCGAGACGGGGCTCTCGTATACCCGTACGAGCTGGCTAGGCGTTGTGTTCTTTGAAAACTCCTGAAAGGGTTTTGCAAGCGTTGAGTTAATCATGACCAGATCGGGTTTTATTGGATTTCTTGGAAGGGCAATTCCATCCCATGCCCCCTGTACGCAGCTGACTTTTCCTACACCAGCCTTTCACCTCCATTACCGGCTAGTCCAGCTACACAGTTGCCTCCTGCTTCTTAAACTGAGCCATAAACTTCATGTTTCAGGGTACGGATTAGCCACAGGATCTCAAAAACAGCAAATCAAGCCCCAAGTGCTGAGCCAATACAGCATTGTTCTGCTTTTCACTGCAGTCCCCTAGGAACGGTCCCACTCCCGAGAACTCTTAAGTTACTAAGAGTGCAACCAAAGCATCTTCTGCCCACTCAAGTTTCTAGTCCTTCCTTCCAGGCTTCCAAGTGTCATGTTCTTTCTGGAATATACAGCGCTTCCTTCCTAGACCTTCTTACGCCTGCCTGCTGTGCCAAACAGCACACTCAGCTCCTGGGGGAGCCTTGGCTCAGCCCAGACCTTGTCCCCAACTTGCCTCCCCTTGGAGAAAGCCAGGGACAGCGAAGGCACAGCAGCGGCCCACACCCCGGTGCGGCTGGGAGGGCTGCTTGAGTTCTCAGGTTGGTGCTTCTTTTCTGCCAGGGCAGGACTTGGCTCTTGCAAACTCCTCTAGCGATTTCCAAAACAAGGCATAGGGAAGAGAGATCACCAAGAAATAACGTCTGATTAGTGAGCACTGGTGCTGAAAACATGCTCTGCACAACATATCAGCTTCTCCTTTTTTATCAGTTGGGTTGTTTTGTTTTGATTTGGTTTTGGTTGGTTTTGTTTTGTTTTGGTTTTGGTTTTTTTGTTGTTGTTTTTGTTTTAAGGGGATAACACTGGATAAGTGCTTCTGTTTATACCTGCATAGACAGTATTTTCTTTTATTCCACCTCAAAATCTGCTGAGAGGAGGTGGAAGATGTTCAGCGGGCAATGGCGTTGTGTGAGGCCTTGATACCATTTACCAGTTTCCAGGAAACAAAGATCTTTCAAACATGAAACTTTACTGGAAAATAAAATGGTTGTGAACCAGTGATACCTGTATCTCGCTTCATCTCATTCCTCAGTTGACTGTGGTTAGATAAAGAAGTAACTATTTTAATCATCAGATCAAACTAGGGATTGAAGGATGACTTCTCAGTTGCATTTCAGCCGAGCAGAGTGATATATACCCAAGATTTTAAACACAAATTTTTCACACAGATTTGTGCATCCTCATCATCAAGTATGTTCAAGTATTGAAGGGTTTTCTTTTACATCTTACATTTCTAGGTAATTTCCCCAGCAGATGGCAAATGCCACATTTCTACTCATAGTCCTAGACCTGCCTCCTCTGCTCAACGACAATCGCAGCCTGTCTCTCAGAAATCCTGTCCCAGCTACATAACAGATGGAGCCCATTGTGACTCAAATAGAACTTCTAATATTCTCTCACTTTTCTCCTCAACTAACACAGTCTCATCTCATTCATACCCATCCAAACTGCTGCTGCAGTGGCTGACTAGCCATGTCCTTCAGCCGCAGCAGCCTTCTCCCAGCTCTCTGCTGGCTTCATTATTGTTGTATCAGCCACATGCTCCCTGCAGTTCACCCCAAGCCCTTCATTCTACCTCTGTCCACCTTTCCCTAAAGCAAAGGCAGCTTCTGCCTCTTGAGCCCTCAGGCACTATGAACCACCCTGTTAGATCACATACTGGTATCTCTGCTTACCCCAGGCCTTTACATTTAGCAAAGATACCACAAAACCAACGTTTTCAATTAAACTAAAGCGTTTTAATTCTCAGGAGGCTAGCCTGTGTTTCGCAAGCAGCAAACAAGAGCGATCACCGTTGCCTGAGGCTCTTATGATGGCCTGAATGATTCAGGAGGTCATCCAGGCCCTTAGCTGTAGAGGAGGGGGATAACACAAGATAAATGAACCTTCATGTCCCAGCTCCCCTGACTGGGAGGGAAATGTCCTTCTGAACTCCAGTCAACCCTGGGCAAGGGAGCAAGAGATGCCCATGAGTCCTGTAGAAAGAGGGGTTTCTTCATCACTTCAAAACAGCCCCTGAAGCTGTTGTGTGTTTTGAGCTAGGAGACACCCAGGATGTCTCTGAAGAAGTAGGAGATAACATTAGAGCTAATAAATTTACAAAATCTGTTTGAATGAACCTTGGATGTGTTTCAGGGGTGACTGACTAAGATGCAAGTCCTGACTGAATCTTTTTCTGCGGTTGGGGTAGGTGAAAGCCTCACAAGTTTGGGGATCTTCTGTTTCCCTCTTGCCTAAGACTGCAGGAGCTGATTAAGTGGGAACACTTGTAGGGTGTCTTCTATTCAGCTGGTTACTTCCATAAATTGTGTGCAACCTCCGGAAGGCCTCTAAACCTTTACCAAGTTCACTTGAAGTTGTCAACTGGTTTTAAATGTGTTACATCGTATACAGATACGCATAGACAGGCACAGATGATGTGCAGAGGTGACCATGTGTTGGGAAAAGGAAAGTGGGGGAGCAATAATTTCTCCCTCATCTCTGATACTGTTGCCTAAAGACGGGAGATTTGATTAGAGCCATTATTTTAATTCTGAACCGGGATTGTTCCGTGTCGAAGGCTGTGCACAAAGCCTTGCTCCCAGGAAGAAGGAACTGAGCAGGAAGGCTATGACACAGTGTAGCGATCCGTGCTGTATTCTTACGGTGAGCCTATGGGCTGGAGCGGAACAAATCACCCGAACGCCAATGCGGTGTGTAGTGAGACCCGTTTATTGTTTACAATACATCCCAATTTATAGACAGTGGATTCTTGCTCACGTAACTGGTTACGTAGTGTTTGGATATGTTCCTTGTCACACAGACAGTATGCATCTCTTAAGGCACTATGATTGGATACAGGAGTTAGTTCACTTGCAGTTTCTGATTGGTTAGTGTTAATCAAATAGGAGCTAGTTAGAGATATAATTTCCCACACGATAGTGCTGCAGCTGGGTTTCGGCTGCTAAGTTTCCCAGAGAGAGTAGCATTTTTTTCACAGTTCTAATTTCTGCTAGAATGATAGCAACAATACAGGTACTGAGTTCAGGAAGAACGAGTGAGACCCTTCAGCCTCAAATCTGGCACCCTCAGAGGCTCCATGGTTTCTTCTTGCGGCCAGGGAAGCATCGCGTGGTCTAGTTTCAATCCATGGCAAGTGCAGTGCACTGCTAAGTGAGCAGCAATGCCATCTGCAATCACGATTGAAAAGCTGTACGTCATGTCAAACTGCAGCATGTCTAACACAACGGGGGGCTCCAGGACCCGTAATAAACATCAGCCGTGGAACCTCTTTCTTCTCATTAAAATACCAATGGATACCTCTTGGCTTTCTCCTGTGCCAGTTTTCAGGCTTTGGAGAATCTCCCTTTAGGTATCTTCAAGGATATCTTCAAGGTTCTACCTTCTCATTTACCCTGACTTTGCCCTGAGATCTCGAGCAGCCTGGCAAAGGCAGCCCGTGCTGTGCTGAGGATGCTGCAAGCCAGGCTGGTCAACACACACGTAA
>NW_010411189.1:28603-33987 GCF_000710305.1 Buceros rhinoceros silvestris | reverse complement strand
TCAACACACACGTCCTCTTTCCCCTTCACTCTGGCGGCCGCCTGCTTCTCTCCTCTTGCCTCAGCCTTCCTTTGGCAATTCTTCAGGCAAGGACTGTGCTTCCTCTGTGTTGGTGCAGTGCCCAGTGTAACAGGCACCTCGACCATCACTGGAGTTCCAAAGAGCTTTGGGGTGACAAAAAATAGTGGTAGTCTACAAGCAAGAAATTGCATTGAGGGTTTGGGGAAGGGGCGTTTTCTGTGAACTTGTAGCTTGCCCCTCCAAAACGCAGTTAAAATATTCTGCGTACAGATCTGCAGATCCCAAAGGCAGAGAGGCCACTGCAATCAGCTAAAGGAATTTCCCTCCCCCCTGCCCCAAGAGCTATCACCCAATCTGTTTTCTGAGGAAGAAGTGCAATCTTTGAGTGTACGTTTCCTGTTTCGGTTCATGTTTAATGTTCTAAAGCCAGCAGAACCTTCATTTATAACGAGCACCTCTAACGTTGTTTGAACCTGTTTACAAGCGGTGCGTTTGTAAACTCATTACCGACTTGTATCTCTGTGTGCTGAGGCCGTAGGTGAAAAAGATTAAAAGCAAACTGCACAACAGTGGTGTAAGGCCCTGCCTGTGTTACCAGCCGTGTGCAAATTAAAAGCACGTTCGCCACTTTCAAAGTAAATCTGACTGCAGTTCGACCTCTTCTCTTTGAGTCCTAGTTTGACGATGACAGTGGCATCTTGAGTGAATTTCCTGATTTTGCTTAGTTGCTTAATTTCCTCAGGACAAGCCGACCCCTATAAATGGGATAAATGATCAAATTGCAGAGCTGGGCACAGGGGTCTGATGGCAGTTCAGCATGCGCCTCTCTGAACAGAGGGAGAATTTCTGAGACGAGCCCATAAGTAACTCTAAAAAAGTCTTTAATTCAGCGTTTTCTCCCCTTATTGAATTACCTGTCTGTGTATCCAAATATCTGTTATCAAAGGTCTTCTCCCTGTGCTCAGGTTTCATGTGTGTCCGTGACAGGTTTGCCCCTGTTAGGACATCACTCTCAAGTCTCTAAAAGAGGACAAAACCAAAGCGGTAGGAAGCGCTATGGTCTGTTATTCATAAAAGCTCTCTGGCAGTACTTAGGAGTGCGTTTGAAGCAGATCTCCCTCTCTGTATCATTTTTCCAGTGATGGGCTTTATATTCAGCTTCGAAATACTCAGGATCGTGAATGGGACTAAATAATGCTTTAGCAAGAGCCTATAAATAATGGATACACAGCTTAAGCCTCTCTCCTGGCTGTTCCACACAGCTTTCCTTTACAGATCGCCTATCGTGCTGTACAAAATTACTAGGCTCAGGAAGATTAAAACCCCACTGTTGGGGTTTTGCTGCTCAGAGGAGGATAGTACCCACGTGGGTTCATTTATCGGTTAGGTCAGCAGAGGGCTTTATGAATTAAAAGGTGTACTTTGCAGTTTTATCTGAACACCATCAGCCTGGGCTCAGCCTGGTCTTTCCTGGGAAGGATTTCAGGGGCAGCTCTGTCTGAGGACACAGCCCTTCTGCAGCACTCGCCGTGGTCTGGGAGCTACCAGCATAGCACCTGTGTGGGGCTGGAAGCTTTAAGGATTCAAACTCTGCAGAGCTCGAGGCTGAACTAAAACTGTGACAACACCCTGTTCTCAGGACGATGCCTGTAATATCCGTTATTCAGGTACCTTTTCTGCCAAGCACCTGGTGGTGGAATGGGTACCAAATCATTAACGCAGGCGAAGTGCACACCTGTATTTGTTAAACTCAAGCGTTAGCATGGCTGGGGATGCTTGCGCATGGTGATTCTGAGAGAGCTGCTGTGAACCACGACTCCAGCAGCCTGATTTGCTTCAGATATGACAGACGGATCTTGCAGGAAATGAAAATGCTGCGTCTTCTTTCCTGCAAAATGCTATTATTATTCTTAAGCATTACTCTTGTATGTGTCTTTGTTTCAGAGGGTCTGTTAGGGGCAGGGATCTGGCTACGCTGTACATCTGGTTAATGGCCTAGAACATCATCGCTGTTTACAGTTATTCCTAACAGGAACTGAGATCAAAGATCAAGTTAATGGGAGAAAGAACAATGAAAGCTGAGAGCCAGTCCTCTGCTAGGACACACTGTATTCTGCCCCTGCAGAGCTTTATCTGATAAGTATTTTTCCAGCTCTGAAGACTGTAATCCAGATCCTGTGATCTTCGTATTGACCAGCTTTGTATTTAAAACTGCATCATTAAGACCGCGTTTAATTTGGGCACATTTTTAACCTGTTGCCCTTTCACTTCTAGAAAAATCCATTTTACCAAGCAAGAGCTATATAACACTGCCTCTAAAACTAGTGTGCCTGGGCATCCTTACGGCGAAGAACCAAGCGTATGAGCTTTCTCATGATTATGGACGTGATCTTATGGGTTCTTGCAAATAGAAGAATATAGGTTGAGAGAGGGAAAATAATCTCTCAGCAGAGCCGGGTATGCACGGATCCAACAGCCTCTTGAAACTTCACCAGCTAGATAGCTCTGACAATGGGCCTCAGATTTCCATCTGTATAGCAGCAAATTTGAAAATGTGGACGTAACATAAAGAAGGGAGCCTGACTGATTTGGGTGGTTCTGAGTTTATGACATTTTCTTTTTAAGCTAGCTAGGAGCAGCCATGGCTTAAATTAAACTCGTCACTTCCACATCATTGAAGAGGGATTCACAGAAAATGCAGACACTTTTCATGCCAAATGTGATGCATGTGCAGAATGAGAACCAACAATTCCAAGGAACTGCTGAGCCTGTTTCCATGCCCAGGAGGCTGCAATGTGCCTCCTGATTGCCACGAATGCTTGGGGGAAGGGGTTTTGTAGGGGTTTAATGCATTTTATTTTCGATGCTGTCAGAACCTGGAAGATGTGAAACGCCTCGGATTTCATTTCCGTGCACTTGTCCAAGAAGGTGCTTCGTCTAGCAAGGTCTTGGAGGCTGGAGTCAACAGGGTCCAGCAGCGTTTGAGAGCTTTCACCAGAAGTCTGTTGCATTCCACCTGTTATCTCTGCGAGTCAGCAGCGCTGCCCTTCTGCCCCAGCTGCCCTGCAAATCCTGGCAGCGCTGAGGTGAGTTCAAGATCTGCTGGTGCTGGGTTATCGATAAAGTCAGGAAAACAAGTACCTTGAGGGAGCAGGGTAGATTTCCAGCTTGCGTAATTTGTGGGCCAAGTCTAGCCTGGCACAATGGGAGTCCAGCTGCCAGCGCTCTTTGTCACCCAGCTTTTAGAGGATGTCCTTTTGCCGTGGCAGGACATGAAAGGGGGGTAGAAGAACACTTTGCAGCCATTGTGGCTGACTACTGAGTTTCTGGTTACAATTAACAGCACATTCTCACCAGCTCTTTCCCATTCTGCTTGTTCACAGGCCCGGGGCAACTGGAATATCTTTCTTTTGTCCCACACTCCTTCATCTCCATGGCAACAAATGGGCAAATATTGTAAATAAATTTTTGCTTTTGCAAGTACAATGGTAAGTTTTCAAGACCACACACACACAGGCACAGGCACACAGTGCACAGGTAGTTCAGACTTGGGGGTTAGCATGTTAAACCATGGGTTTAACCAGTAACTTGGGCTGTGGCCCAGCTCCATGCTGGAAAACATCCTCTCAAAGTCACATAGCATACTGCCCCAAGTATGTGGGCAATGCCCCATGCCAGACTATGGCTGTTGTCACCAGCAATTAAAGGGTGTTGAGGTCCTCTCCAGGACCACCCTGAGCTCATCCTAATTGTGCCACTGGTGGAAACAAAAGTCAGCTCTTGTGCAGGGGTTTAGAAGTTGAACTTGCACTCCCAAAGGGACACTGTAGCCCAGAGCCCTTAGGGACACCAGAGTCACTAATCACTGTGGCCTGGGGAGCAAAGTCACCATCTGCTTTAATACACACCGGCCCCAAATGGAGGGACAACAGGACCAACATCAGAGGCTCATCATACACTGGGAATGGAGGGAGGGGATTCACCTCTGCCTGTGTGTCAGCTGAAACCCTTGCATCTCTGAGAACCTGGCTGGGCAACGCTCTGCCATGCAGCAGCAATTACAGCATCGGGGCTATGGGCAAAGATGGACTTCTGACTGCTGGTGTGGAGTCTGGGAAGAGATCGTGCCAGCTGCAGCTGCTGGGAAGTACAGTCTTGGCACGGTCACTAGACTGATGGATTGTCTGGCGTCAGACCTGAGGGAGACTGAAGGCTCTCATCTGCACCCTCCGCATCCAGAAGCTAGCCAGAAGGTCTTGAGTGTTTCCCTAACCTGCGGTTTGTTAAGCACCCTGCAACATCTGTATCATGAGGGTATTTCATGGGAAAGTTTTCTTTTCGTTGATTGCGTGTTGCTGCTTGCACATGTTTTTTCCCCTGTATCTAGACCATCTATTCTTTTCAAGTGACAGATACTGAAAGTAGTAAGCTGTAAAAACATGTACCACCGGAGTTATAAAGAAAAATCTCTTGGGAGACGGTGAAACAAACCCAGTTGCAAACACCCTCCCCTTGCCCCTGTTGCCAAACCACCTCCTTTTCTACCGCTCTGCCAACAACTCAGTTCTTCCACAGTACCTACAGGGAGGGAGGTGGCAGCAGATTAGAAAGGCAGGTTCCTCCCTTGTCGAGGTTTCCCAGCACGTACTGCTGGCCTGGGGAGTACGGGGGAAGGGGAGAGGAAACCTGCCTCGGCCCTGCAAAGGGATGTATAAAATATATTAAATTCCAATCTCGCTGGAGCTGGTGTTGAAAGATTTCAGCGAGGCCAACACTTAACCTTCAGCAGACAATAGCCCCAGCCTTAACTGGCAACTGCTCATTGTGTGGTTTCACGGGTTTAGAACTGGTGGGGTTCATGGGTTTAGAACAGACGAGGTTCACGGGTTTAGAACTGGCGGGGTTCATGGGTTTAGAACAGACAGGGTTCACGGGTTTAGAACAGGTGGGGTTCACAGGTTTAGAACAGGCAGGTTTCATGCTCAGCCCACTCTAGGCTCAGGCCTGGGCTGAGAGCTGGAAGCAGTGAAGGTTTGCTGAGTTCTGATTGTTCTGTAATGCCACCTGCTGACTCGAGGGCGACAGCAGCCAGTGTCTCAGAAGTCCTTTCACGGAGCCCTGCTTTAACGTCAGAGCTGTTTTTATTAATGGGACCATTCAGTGCGTTTCACTCACGTTCTGATTTAGAGTGCAAGGACGGACCCGCAGTACAGACCCCGAGTGAACCCCGTAAGATACATCGGACACTACTGCTGCTTGCTGTGCTTCACTTGGGTTGCAACTACAAAACCGCGTGAGGCGGTGGCTGATGAGGGCCTGATACTCAAAATATTGAAGTGGCTTGTTTTTTAAGACATGTGCTT
>NW_010411189.1:21063-28402 GCF_000710305.1 Buceros rhinoceros silvestris | reverse complement strand
GATGAGGCCCTGATACTCAAAATATTGAAGTGGCGTGTTTCTAACGCACTGTGCTTTTTCCTGACTGCTGCAGCCTGCCAGCGTTTGTGTGCCAGCACCACAGTGCGACTTCACTGAGGGATGCAATGGTGGGAGCAGGCTACTCCATTTCCATGCATGCTCCCAGCACACCTCAGGTACTCTGCCCATGCTCCACAGGTCCCCTCACGTCCTGCCAGGTTCTCCTTCCCTTCACTCCAGTCCCACTTTTGCTCCTGGTACCAATATTTGTCAGATCCATAAATAACTACTTGTTCAGGTCTTTACCTGCACCACAGCAAATCTTTGCGTCTTGCTTTGGATGATGAGGGTACATTTTTCAGACAACTTCTGACATGGGCCGCTTGACACTCTCCAGCGCAGTAGAGACAGGCACTGCAAAGCGTTTGCACCACTCTCCTCCTTCTGGCACCTTAACGGGGTCTAATCTTTGTGCTGGTCTCCCACGCACTTCATAAAAGACGCACATTCAGGCAGGCTCTGTGCCCGGAACGCAATTAGGCATCCAACTGTCCGATCTGTGTGGCCAAATCCTCAGGTTCCCGGGGGTTCTCAGGTGCAGGTTCACACTGGTTCATCAGGTTTCCATAGGGGGGAGGAAATGTAATTTAGCTCTTTCAGTCTTAGTTGAAAATAAAAGGGGAGTAAGTGGAGCTTGTCTTTGGCTGCAGGAATGGCAAACAAACCAGGCACCATTCTTTATCTTCAAGTGAAATTTGCAAGCGAACAAGGCATTATAATTGATGCAAATTAAAAGATACAAGGTGAAGCTATTCTGTGTTGTTTTAAATGACAATCCTTATCTAATTTTTCCCATTCCCTCCCTTTTTCTTCCCTTACACAGCAGAATGCTTAACAATAAGTCCTTCAGACCCAGTCCTCAGAACTGTTATTCCCCACAACTCCAGCAATTTTTTAGAGAGGCTGGAGATATATAGCAACTCTGGAAAGATCTCCCCCATTGAACCTTTCTTTCCACACAAGCTGACCACAGAAATGTCGTCGTACCTGAGACAAGCAGTTTTGGTATGTGCTGTGGGTCAGTCTGTGCCACTAACAAAAACATTGCATGTGGTGGACTCAACCCAGAGCCACGACACAGACAATAACTGGTGCATCAGCCCACATGAACATGTGGAGGGACTCAAAGTCTGCCTGACTGATGTACAGATAGATGAACTGAAGATATATCACGTCTGCTTAATACCAGAGCTGCATCAGACTCAAGCTCTGGACTATTAACTGCGCACCCTGCTAAACTGGCAGTGTCTCTCGTTGCATAAGTGTGACCTGGGCCCCTAAGTACCTTCCCAGGGAATGCCTGGCATGGCTTCGGAGATAGCAGGAGTGACAGTGTGGACAGTCCACAGCCAGCTCTGGCTCCCTCTGTGTTCCTCCAGCATTATCTCAGCAGGCTTTGCATCCTCAAGGATGCCTGGCCCCTCGCGCTGTGTGCCAGAGCTCACCAAACGTAGACACCCTCAGTTTCACACTACAAAAACACCGGCTTGATACAGCACAGCTGTTCCGTTGCTTCGCACACTTTGAACCACAAAGGTGGATGTCTTCAGCCTGCAAGATCACCACACGGGCCCAGGGAAGACCACAGCAGCATAGACATTCTGTTTGTAACCAGGCTGTGCCACTCTTCTCTGGGGCAGAAAACAACACCTGCTCCTGTTTTATTTAGCAATGTAGACATCACAAAGGAAAGGAACACCCCCACCTCCTAGGACTTACCAGGGGGCAAAGTCTTACACCATAAACTCTGTTACGAGTTTAACCCTGACTCTGAAACACTGGGAAACACAGCAGAAGACTTCTCTTCCATTTGCTGAGGCAGTGAGAACAGGGAGGTTAGAAGAGAACAGGGAATGACTGATGCCAGAAAAATAGTCTCGGGTGAATGGAAAAGTCAAGAAAAATTATTTTATGAAGGTATTACTAAATGACAGAGAGACATTAGTATACTCTGGCACTGCTCACTATGTGAGGAGGATCTTCATCCGTCCAGAGATGGATCCATCTAGAGATGGATTGTCATCCTTATCCGTCTCTAGCCACACCAGCATCCGTTGTGTGTAGCTGGGCATTGCATTGATTTTGCCCCTCAGCTGTGAAAGATAAAGTGTGCAAAGGAATAAAAGTTGCAAAACCACTCAGACCCCAGTGCAAAGCAAGACACCACAGGCACTGTAGGTCTTTACATTTTGGTTTGCATTTTCCAACTATTGCAGAGGAAAATGAGGTATCATCTGACTGAAGGCAGCGCTGTCCACTGAGATGTTTGACCACGCAGAGAGGCCGATGACCCTTTGATGAGTTAGCCAAGGTTTGAAAGAGGTGCACAGAGAGGGAAACAGCACCTTGGAGAACAAATGGAAGCTAAGCACACCTTGGCATCCTTGAGCTCAAGGGTTGGGGTTTTTTGGCTTATAACCAGGAGTTGTTGAAATTGCTGCAGAACTGTTGACATTGCTCTGGAGTTGTTCTGTTGTTTGTAGTAAAGGGGCTACCTCAGTGGCTGAGCGTGTCATCCTTACACGTTCTAAGAGCAAGAAGAATCCAAGTCAGGTTGGGATAACAAGATTTAAAACCAGGTATCTAAGAAAAGTGCTTATTTTTGGTCAGTGCATTCAGTGAAAAACAGTTCCTCTTGCACAAAAGCAGGAGGAGATGGGAGAGAAGGGCCATCAAACCGTGAGGAAGGAGTGTTTCAGGATTGCAGGGCAGCACTCGTTAGATTGGCATTTTGCTCCTTAGATTGGCAGCCGCCTCTGGCTCCATCCTTCATGTTGCTGGTTGATGCGGGAAGAAAAGGGGTGGGCAGGGTGTTGCCGGCAGAAGCTGACCTGCCAGGACTGGATGGAGAGGGGAGCAGGGAGACTGTTGAGCAGGAGTTTTGCCCCAGCAGGTCTGATAGTGACAGAGGAGGGCTGTTTGGGAGACACTGCGTGCTGCTGAGATGCGATGGTGTGGCTGTCCTCTGCTGGAGTCATCATGGCAGTGACGGGATGAGCTCCCTGGTCTCTTCCTGCATCTTTATAAACCACAATTCTCTTTCCAGAGAAGAAGAAGTGTTTGGTAAAAAGGGAACTGCCACCATTTCCCCATTTTTTCAAAGGCTGGCAGCCTCTGCAAGGATGCCGAGGAGCCGCACCCAGCACCACACTGTTTCTCCAGCTTGCAGTTTTCCAAATTACTGTCACCTTCCTCCTTGTCCCGCTCTCCTTGGCTGTCAAAAGCCCGTTCAGTCTCATTTTCCTACCTCACAAATATCCCTGCTGCTGTGCCCTTTCATTTTACCCAGAAACACTGTTAACAGATCTTTTCTCCACTCCTCTACATCCTTAATACCGCCCAATACACCACATAAACCAACCACAGCGTCCCTGTTGACGGGAGCTGTGAAACACCAGGCCTGGGACTCTCAACTGTTGCAGGACAGTTCCCCTGCAGCAGAGCAGGGTGGACGTCCCACGCGGCCCTATGCCGTCACGGCAGTAGGAATCTAACTCAGTTTCCACCTTCTCATGCCCTTTCCCGAGGCAGCCAGCCCTAAGAGTCAAACTGGCGCTAAGCTGCTGGGCTTTTTGTCCAGGGCACATGGCCTCCTCGCCAACCAGACTGAAATCACTAAGCTGTGTTGGAAGCACGCAAAAATGACACGTCCCAGCTCTGCGAGGTGAAATAATGAGAGGTGAGGATGTTTGGTATTTTAAACTGGCCATTAGGACTTCAACCCTCTGGGCTGGACTTGACCTAAAGATTCATGGGTGAAGTGTTGAACCGTCGCTCAGTGTTCATCTTAGTCTCTTGATCTAGCAGGTGGATATTCTGTGTGTAACCCCACGAGAAACAAAAAAGTAGACAACAGGCTGTAAAGCTTTGAGGTACTTCGCAGGTACAACCGGACGTTGTACGCCTCTGGAAGCTGTTCAGTGTTAACTGCCAACCTGAGTGACGATACTGCGAAGGGACCTTTGCCATGCGAGGCAGAGCTCTTCTGAGCAAACCAGAAGGTTGTGGGTTTAGCAAGGAGTTAGTACCTAGTTACAGGTTTGGTAATTAGTTAGTTATTAAGTATGACTTCAGTGCTTGAAGTGAGAATGAGGACGCGGGAAAAACTTACTCTGGGTGTTGACTCTGAAGAATCAGAAATCTGAAAACACAGTTTGAACTAACGATTGCAGAAATTCTGCCTATCTTTTCGCTGCTGAGATTACTGGTGCAAATTAAAGCGATGCTGATATTTTCATTCCAGTTTGGAAATACAGGCTGGGCGAGGAATCGCAGGAGAGACCAAAACTAGATCCCGACTGTTTGCAGCAAACACTAGTTGGGCTGTTTTTCAGAGAACAGGGGAAGGGACAGCCTGCTTTCTTGTCTGCTTTAGAGCAGTCTTAAGCCTTTGCACATTGGTAATCTTCCCAACCCGGCTCCAGATGTTAAGTCTGGCTGGCTGGAGGGAGGAAGGGAAGATATGCAGAAGATAATGCACCAGATATCCAAGATTAGAAGTTATGCAGTCTCAGACATTTGTAAAAGATGAGACCTTGCCAGCTCTTCCACATATGGGATGGAGGTTTGAAAGTGGAATACAGATGCTCGTGTCCTGTGCTACTTCCCACAGAGGTTATGCTCACCCCAGCTAGGATGGAGAAGGATCCTCAACAGGGAAGGGTGGAGTTAGAGGTGACAGAGGACAATCTCATCATCTTTTCCGGGAGAAATATCACTGACTACTGGACTACAGCTGACCCATGGTGATGACAGCTGGGCTCCTGTTACACCCACATCCTTCACCTGTAGTAATGTAGTTTGAAACTTGAGCAAACAGACTTGAAAACACCGTGATGGACGAGGCATCGCTTGACTCGCACTGCGGAGAGCACACGAGGCTTGCCCAAGAGGCGAAAGGACACACAAGCAGCTCACGAGGCTGGAGAAGGGAAGCGTGTGAGATAGGATCTCCTGTCCGTGGACCCGCCAGGTAGACGGTTCAGTTGCCACGACATCGCCATGCCTTGGCATGGCTGTTGATTTTGTGAGTGAAGAGCCATGCTGAAGATGGCTCATCCCCTCACAGCTGCCAGGACCGGAACAAGAGGAGAGAACCCAAGGAGGATCAGCATAACACCTCCACGGGAGATGTTTGTTCATTTACAAACATGAGATTTATATCTCCTTTAAATTAAGGATATGAGCCACAGAGAGCAGCAAAATGAGACAGTATTAACCTCCCCAGGGTGTTCACAACCAGCCTTGCTTGATTTCCTTTTCTAGGAGGAGTTTCAGTCGCGGTACTGGCTAGAACTCTCTTGAGCTCCACAAAACCCCCTTATATCCTGATATTACTTTATAGGGCTGTGGACAACTGTGTTTCATCTTCAGTTTCTTCAACTATCTTTAAAAGAAATGAAGAAAAGTTATCTGAAATGCTTCCCAGATGATCGGGTTCGTGAAAACAGATGTATTAAGAAGAGTCATTATAAACGCCCCATTGCAACATGAACAGCAAGCAAAACCCCCAGATGTCCAGCTCCTCCAGAACCAAGTTTTTTTACACCTGGCAGAGGAAAAAAAACCTTTGGTCTGTGTGGCGAGTTAAAATTCTTGTTTATTTATATTGTGGTATTAGAAAGAAGCATCTGTACTAGTTAGATGCTTACTGCCTGAAGCAGAAGGACGTTTTTGACTATATATATATAGACTACATATTTATAAAGCCCATGGCAGAATTGCAACAGGGGAGGCCATCCCTGCCATGCTGCTAACCTTGGCCAAGTCACTCCTCTTCTGTGCTTCAGCTTCCCCCTGTGTAACCGGCGCTAATGTAAACCACCTCCTGGGGGAAGGACCAGCCCGTAAAGCCCCTGTATGACTGTCACCTGCTTTTGCTCTGTGCAGTAGGAATTTCCGGGATGGCTCCCTGTGACTGGTTAGATTTTACGTTTCCCCTAACATCTTCAAAAGGAACGTTGTCCGGCTGCAGCCCCGCACGCCAGCTCGTTTCAGAGGCAGCTCAGGCTGCTGCTGTCTGCTCCCCGGGATGCTGAAATCTTGCACCACACACTGCCCTTTGATGTGGCACAAGGAGGATGCTCCCCTCCAGCACCCCACGGAGTGACACCACACAGTGCAATGTCCAGGAGGGTCAGGATGGATTCCACAGCTCTCGTGGTGCCGCCGCTGCCTCCTCTTCACTTTTCACTTCCTGTAGCAATTACTGCTCGTCAGCACAAATTAACAATTGCACAAGCAAACCCTTGGAACAAATGAATTCAGGGCCGAGGGCCAACCTTAGTCAATGGAACTTTGCCACCAACTTTAAATGCGATTGCGATTTAGCCCTGCAGCCGCCTTCTGTATTTCCTCTTTTGCCCCATGCATGTGCTATACATGTGTAGCTTGCTGGCAGCTCCCCCGGCTTTGGGAAGAGGCACTCCCAGGTATGAGCTCCCCAAGTTGCTTTTGTAACCTCCTGGCATTCTTCTCCACCCACTCCCTGGCCCTGTCTGTCTGCTAAGAGTCGTTCCAGTCATTTCATGGTTCCTTTTAAAAGGTAAGAGAATAAAGACAGAAATAGATCTCAATTCATGTGTACAAATTTCCGTTGGGCTGTGAAGAATTTGAAGGTCATCTCTCCTCATCTCTTGTTTATCTAGTAGCCTCAGGCCTCATCTATGTGAAAGAGTTGCACCCATTCAACGAGATGTTAATTTAAACCAATTCATTAAACTGAAACAAACCCCAGAGCAAGTGGAGGGATGGATGCTCCTGCACCACATTAAAACCAGGCTCCTATCGGTTTCCTTTAATCTGGTGAGAAAGTAAGGAGCAACCATGGACAGGTTTGCTCTGGTTCTACTGAACATATGGAAAAGAGCAATGCAAATCACGCCAGGGAGTTCTCACTCCGCAGAGCTCTGCTGCTCACTCACTCACAGGGACTAAGTCAGGACTTGAAATGAATGCCTTCCACTCCAACCCAGCTGTCTCTGGAGCAAGGCTTTCCTTTCTTGCAGAAGAGAAGCAATCTGTCTCCATCTTAATGCTTCAGAGAGAATTCTTGGAGGCACTCTGATAAACCCGCGTCAGCGGACAAGCTCCAGCAGATCTAGATGCGCTACTGAAAGTGCTGCTGCGCCCTGTTGCCCGCTCCAGCCGCTCCTGGCGGGCAGAACAGCTGCCAGAGGGTGGGCAGGAGGAACATACGTCCTGGGCTGCTTGGGTCAGCACCTTCATGCCAACTGCCAAGGGCAGGACCAGAACTGAGCCAGCGGGTTTTGTGGGTTGG
>NW_010411189.1:18929-20955 GCF_000710305.1 Buceros rhinoceros silvestris | reverse complement strand
AGAGTGCACACAACCCTTGCTGGACGTGCCGTGATCTTCCGCACAATGGGAAGCAGGCAAGCGGGGAGCAGAACCCTCATGTCCCAACCTAGCAAAGTTCGCCAGAGCTGATCTCACACACCCTCAATCCTGGCCCCAAGCTCAGCCATTCCATGGGGATCTGGACCCACCAAAAAAATGGCCGTGAGCCTTCAACATACACCACGCGCCATAAGCCTCTCTCTTGCACAGGAGGGCGTTGGGGAGGTCTCATACATCTTATCCAACTCAGCGGCTCTGTTTCAGGTCTTTACTTCACGGACAGTGTCCTTATAGGTGGTAAGAAAGTCAAAATGGTCTCTCATTACCAGAGTAATGGGGCTAAATCAGAAGCCAGGTAGAGTATAGCTCACTGGAAAAAATTGTGATGCCAGTGGGAGCCTATAAGAAAGATGGGGACAGTCTTTTCAGCAGGGGCTGTTGGGACAGGACAAGGGGTGATGGGTTAAACTAGAAGTGGGAGATTTAGACTAGATATAAGAAAGAAATTTTTTGCATGGGTGGTGAGACCCTGTCCCAGGTTGCCCAGAGACGTGGGAGATGCCCCATCCCTGGAACTGTTTCAGGTCAGTTGGCCCTTAGGGCTCTGAGCACCCTGCTGTGGGTGCAGATGTCCCTGCTCCCTGCGGGGGGTTGGACTAGATGACCTTTAAAGGTGCCTTCCAACACAAAGCATTCTGTGGTTTTATTATTAAATCATATCAGCGTTACCAACCTTAATACTTTTGAACTGCTACACTTGCAAACACCTAAGCCATGTCTCTGGCAAGAAAAGAAGAAAAACATTTCCTTGTAGAGTATTTTCTGCACAGAGGTTCCAAGGGACAAAGCACCTGGACTAGGTTAATAAGTAGGTTGTGGACTTAACGTACCAAGTTGTCTGTCTGGTGCATCTGTTAGATGAGCTGGTGGTTTCGGTATGACTCCCACACGATAAGGTGTTTTCCAGTGTTCTGTGCCCATGGTGGACTGAAGGAGAGAAGTAGTTGGTTTAAAGTACCACAAGAAAGAAGAGCATCTTTAGGGGAAGTTTTCTTAATAGTAGAGATACTGAAGCCCTAGAAATGATTCCCTGGAGAGGTTTCAGAACCTCAGTGATGCATCTGGGACTAGGAAGAGGTCTGGCAATATAATGAGTGATCATCATGAGTGCCTAATTGTGATGAGTGGGCTAATCCTCCCTGGGGCAAGGATATCGTCTTGACGTCTCTTCTAGTCTGAGATGATGTTGGGCATTACCTAGACCTTGTATCAGCTGTTGAATTTGCCTCACCTCTTCCACCCCACTTCACCAAAGAGATATGGTTATAAATTATACCCAGATTAGAAGGATGAGTAAAGAGTGTAAGAAGACAGGAGCTACCAACAGATGTTAAATTCTGTTGGGTTGTGACTTATGTAAACGATTTTCAAGTGGCTGTGACAATACAATCCTCAGTGGTTGTGCAACAGAAACACAAAACGAGTCTGCTCTGCCGTGTTTCTCTGCCAATAAAACGTGACCGCAAATGATGGAGGAGCAAGTTCCCAGAGATCTCCCAGAGCTTTCCAACAGTCTGCAGGTAATTGCTGTGAGGAGCCTCACAGACACCCTCATCTTGCCCCGAGCTGTTCATGGAAAACGCTGAAGACAATCAAATTACAATTGTAGATGAGAGCATTCAGATGTGACCACCCAGATGGGCCAGCCACGTGCCTGGTGAAGGCCCTGTGTTCAGAAACGATACTCAGCAAGTTCAGAAAAGACACTTCAGAAAAGAAGCCCAGCACAGTTAGCCCACTGCTGTAACCCAGAATGAGAAACCAGAGGCAGAAAACCTGATAGGACAGACCTGGAGTTACCACTGTCACAGGCGGTGGTTGTGGCCTTCCCAAACACCTCATCTGGGGCCACCGAAGTCGGCGGGAGGTTTCCATGTAGTGCAGCAGATTTTGTATCAGACAAGCTGTCTATAAAGCGTTTAGACAGGAGTATCCTTCAGTCCTC
>NW_010411189.1:9201-18789 GCF_000710305.1 Buceros rhinoceros silvestris | reverse complement strand
GAACCAGCGCCCGGTCAGATTTGTCCCGGTGCCAAAGCTGTTTTCTGGTGTGAGGTCTAGGCAGAGTCGAGGGGAGAAAGTGCTTGGAGAAGGGCTGTTAATGGGATTATTTTTAAAGGTATAAAAGTGAACCTCCTAGCGCCAGGGAATTGTCATGGGTTTTCATACTCCATCGGTGCAAAGGCCAGTTTCGATTTGCTCAGGAGGTGTTGCAGAAAGTTGACAGAGGCTTCAAGAGACTGTAGAGAAACGGGTAGCATATTGTCAGGGGGTTTGGTTAAAGAGATTAGAACTCAGGCAGTGGTCAGCTTTTGACGGTGAAGAGACACTTTTTTTTGGACTTCTGCACACAAGAGACCTCTCGGTATTTTACGTCTGATCCATTAAATAGACCGACCTGAATACGAGAGACTAATTCCTTGGGCGCAGGAGGTAAAACACACCTGAATTGTATTTACCGTGTGGTGCAGTTATTGTAAACAACTGTAACATAAAGAACATCGGTGAGCATATAAGCAGCCTGCACATGGTGGCAGTGGAAACACGAACCTGCATCTCACCTTGTTTGGACGGCGTGGGAGGGGTGGGGGGATGGCAGCCAGAGCACTGTGAGTAGCTGTGTCTGTTTCAGATTCAGAACAGATCGTCTTCTTGCTGTAATTCCTGACAAACAATTTTCTTGTCCAACAATTTTTAGGTTGATCCCGTAGGACTACTGGGATAATCATCCTGACACTGCAGATAACAGGATTGGGATCATAAATCTTCAGATTCAAGTACATTCACCATGGCTGAGTGACCACCAGCGTTTTAAGAGGAAGAATATTTTTCCCCTGAAAAAGACGGCAGCGCGAAGGGCACGTTTCCAGGAAGAGAAGCCTCTGAATTACAGAACAATGCATCGGTTTTATTTTCCGTTTGCCATGCACTCCTTATCATTTCACCCACATTCTGCCCCCTAATCAAGGGCAGAAGGCCTGGCTGGTGCAACTGGTTCTGGGCGGATCTATTTGTGGCTGTTGCTATTGCAGCAACAGCAAAAACGCCTTTTTTTATGGAAGAATCTAGGCTCCGTCCCAGCGTATGAGTGACTTCTTCTGAGGACAATTATTTTTATCTGCGGGGTGAAAGAACCTTTACTCCACACTAGTCCTTCATGGAGCTGCTCCAGTCGTGTACGTGTGAATGATGACGGGAAACACGCTTGTTCTCGTTATTTGGCCCTGCTTGGTACAGTTCTGCCTCTTCCCCACGGAAGAGGAGAAATCAGATTTTTAAGTGATATTAATGTCACCGAACTGCTGAGCTGCTGTTTTCTGAAAGCACAGTGAATCTTGCCTTTTGAAGCTGGTTTGTCTTCTGCAAGCAAAATGAGAGAAAAATCCAAAATATCCCCGAGTTGTTTCTGAATATAAAGCACTTGGCTGACGAGATGCACTAATCCACAGCCAAACCCTGACCGTGGCCCCGCCACCGCCTCACTCTGTGGGTTTTACAGGTGAGTGCACTCAAACCTGTGACAATACCTGCAGCTTGAGCCAGTTCAACGGTTAACCGCAGTCCTACATGTCCGTGGAGATGGGAAGAGTGGTCTCCTTCCAAACTGTGAGGAATCTGTGATTAATAAAGGCAGGGTACTCCTTTATTAACCGATATCTGAAGTGGGCAACTGTGCCACACGCTATCACCTCAAGCCAGCAGCCACACAGGGCAAGGACGTGAGCGGAGACACTGGTGCACAGAGGAGAAGGGGCTGGATTTACTTTCTTCCCCAGGACTTCTCCAGCAGGCGGCATCTTCCCCTTCAACAGCTGCCACGTACTGTGCATAATTCCCTGTTCTAGAACAACCTGGTACGTCTGTAGATCCCCTGCCTGACGCTGCGACGTGCTCTCCCCTTCCACGCTCCGCGTTCTCCCAGCACTGATGGCCATGCTCAGGCCACACAGGCCACCTGCTTTAAAAGAACACAAACTGCGGCGGAGCTCAAAACCAGAGGAGGGGGAAGTAAACGGCTCCTCAGAATCCAGACGGGGGATATAAGCTGTCCTGCAGTCTCAGCCAACAGGGTCCACGGAGCGGTGTCCTCTGCTTCCATCTCCCGGTGCCGCTGGCAGCCTGGCAGAGCAGACAGACTCGACAGACCAACCACCGGGGCTTCACAGGGTGCCCCGGCCTTTCTGGAAAAGGTGGGTTAAGTCAAGGAGTAAAGAGTTTTGTTCAGATTGTGATAAAGGTGACTTGGAGCACAGCGAAGGCTTCTTCCCTCCTTTACGGGCAGTCGCAAGGCTCACACGACAGGACCCTCATGCCCTGGCTGCACAGTTTATACATTCTGTGTGCGTGGGAGTGAGTGCTCAGGGGCTTGGGAAGGGAGGGGGCAGGGGGAGCATCCAAACGGAACATTTAAATGTAATTCTTTGATGGTGCAGCTGTGCAAGGGCAACGCTCTGAGTCTATTTTGCTGCGATATTTCGGAGGCTGTGTGCTGTCGCTGCCCTTTATTAAATATGCTCCAGAAGCAGCACAGAAATCACATTTCCAGGGCCAGCCTCTCCTCAAGTCGCTGTCTTGCCTGCAGAGTGGACCTCTAGTCTACATCCATACGCAACACCAACCGATGGATGCGCCGTTCCACCCTCTCTTGTGACCCCACCAGTTCCCCACCTTCTCTCCCAAACAGGGCACACACGGGGTGTTTCCTAACCAGCACACACGCAAACGCAGGGACGAGCCCTCTCTGCGCTGTGAGAAAACTGCACAACAGCCCCCAAATGAGAGAGAGGAGTCGGGGCGTTACACCTGGAATTGGGCAACTGTGTCCTGCTTCATTCCCAGCTCCTTCACGTGCCCATTTGCTGCATGACAGGTGCTCTGGGTAATGTGGGTCTCCACGGCGCAGGGGGCCCGGGGCAGAGGTGCCCCAGCTACGGGGGATCCAGCAGCACGGGGGTGCGTGGTGGTGCAGCCCGGGCTGCCGTACTGCTTCACCCCTAAGCAGTTCTGGGCACAGCACTGCGCGCAACAACTCACCCGAGAGCGCGGCTCACTGCTAGCTCAATGTGCCTACACCAGAGCAGGTGTCTCCTGATCCATCCGATAGGGTAGAGACACCTGCCCGGTCAGTAAGGGGCTTTACAGGGGTGTTTCCAGAACAAACCGCTGCACGGCAGTTCTCTGTGCCACACCGTTCTCTTCTGCAAACCTGCAGCCCCCGGCCCACCAGCTATTCAACCCTTTCCCTCCAGCACTGGTTCGGGCAGTCACTGAGATGACAAACGCCGGAGCGCTGCGGGGCCAGGCTGGTGCCCGCAGGCAAGGCAAGGGAGCAGCCACCTGCGGGGTTACGCTGCGTTACTGTGGTGGAGATGGGGGGTGGGAGGAAGCAGGGCAGGTTCTGCAGTTCCTTTTTCCGTTTTACCCTCCGTATTCCATAACCTATGTGAAGGGTTTTCAGGCTGATGTGCAGAAATCCCTCCTCTAGAATACATACAGCCATTGAGTCCTTCCTGACAGAGCGAAACCACCCCAAAGCGTAGCGAAGAATCTCCGAGACGGCACCGGGATCTCCTCACCCTTTAAACAGGCAGTGGTGTGACATGCCTGGCGTGGTCACAGAGCACATTTTGAACACCCTTCCCTCCCAAATATTCATTCTCCATAGCCTAGCGCCTGGCTGAGCCCCCCTCCACCACCGCTGCACGCCTGGGATCTGCACCCTTCCCACCAGCTCTGCAGAGCCAGGAACTCGTGTCACCCTTGAGACGGGGGGGTGTGGGGTGGGAGAGGGTTACCTAGGAGCTGCAGGATTTTCTCCGAGAGACTTGGTTCATTTTCTCTGAAGCTTCTGTGTTTTCTTTTTTCCCCTTTCGCCCCACTCCTCTCAATGGTCTAGTGCCCTCGGAGGGTCTAGGACAGACACCAGCTGGCCCTAGTGAAGGCCACATCCCCCACCGCCTGCCTTGTTCTCTCCACTCGGCTGTAGGGATCCCTTAATTGCATGCATGTCTTTCAGGCTATTCTCCATGCATGAGCTGTCAGCAAAACCTTGCTGGAAACACTGGAATTTCACATTTTCCATGGAGATTTTCCATATCAAATGGACAGTTTTACATTTTCCATGAAATTCCTAATGACTACGACAAATAAAATAAAAAAATAAAATACAGCCACAGCAGTTGGAAGGATTGCTCAGCTTGCCCTCAGGCACCGCTCGGGTGTTAAACGCAAGAGTCTGAATTTACTTAGCATATCATTTCAGGGTTGGGATTGGAATATTTTTGTGTTGGTGCTGCAGATGACAGGGGAGAAGCGTGCATTCATCCATCCATTCATTCATAACCTCCACTTGTGGCTCCGCATGCTGGGGAAGGGATCTCTCGCATCATTTTTAAAAGAGAGGAGTGCAAAGCCCTGTCAAGTGACAATATCCGTCCAGGCTGTCATTGCCAATCACTTGAATGGACTGCAGCAGCGAGCGCTTTCCACAATGAGATACCGATGGGGGTGACCATTAGGTCAGGAATCTTATTTTCTCAGCTCACCAACCCCTGCAAATAAATTCTCACCAAAAGGAGAGAAAAGCCTCATTGATTTGACAAGCGATCAGGCGCTGCAGTTGTCATTTTCCCAGCAGTTGCTGGCATGTTTTTTGCCTGGTGTGCGAGATATGAATTTCCCAACCTAACCTATCCAGCTCTTAAAGGGATCACCCCGTTCTCACCGCATCCGAGTGAAAAGCAGAGCTCTCGGCAGCCAGGCTGACAGCAGAGCTCTTCTCAGCTTTAGCAGATTATGAGCTGATTTACAATGAAGTTCACACAGGGGGTCCCACTTTGTTGTTAACAGTCAGACGTACTCACTCAACCCCCAAGAATGTGGGGTTTACCCGGTTTAATTTGTAAAACACATCTTTACAAAGTTTGGGGGGTTCTCTTTGTGAACGCATCAAAACCAAACCCAGAGAGGCTGTGAAAGCCAGAAAACCAGCATTATTCGATGAAAGAATTTGCATTTTCAGGTCTCTGTGTTCTTAGACACACTGAGTTTTCACAACTTTCTAAAATAATGCACTAATGTAAGAAAAATTATGCTGAATTCCAGCAAAAGGTCTAAATTCTACTGGTAGTTCTAATGAAAAAGATTGGTGCTGGAAGACAAAGTGTGTCTTATTCCATGGAACCCAAATCCACTTCCCCTCTCAGAATTACAGCTTGAAAATTCACATTAGATTTGTTGGGGAGTTTTTGGAGGGAACATCTTAGCACCAGCCAAAATTGATTTATTTAACAATATAAACCCATTGACTTTGCTGTCATCTTTACGGGAAGGTCCTTCAGGAGTATTTTCTGCGCACAAAGATTGCCTGGTCCCCACTGGAGCCCAGGGAAGAGCCTGCAGGGATGCGCGCCCCCAGTGTAAGCGCCCTCCGGGCAGCAGGCACAGCAGGGCTCTGAATCAGCGCCCCAGGGACACCTCTTTCTCCATTAAACACAAGTTTGGGATGTAGAGATTTTCCACTGGACATTCCCCCGCCCAGTTCTAGACACTTCCTAAAGAACTCGCCACCTGCCTGCATGCGGCGACCGCGGCCAGCCCAGATTGTGATTTGCAAAGTTCCCTCCAGCCGCCCTTGGCTGAGCTCCCAATAACCAAACTGCAGCAGGTCTCTCCTAATCTATGGCATGATTATTGTTCAGAGAAATAATGGTACCCACTGCTACTGGAAGCACTTTGGTCATCACTTCAGTAGAGTTTTAAAAATGATTTTTTAAATATCTATATATGTGTTTATAAAATACTTCCACCCCAATAATTAATGTATCTGTATTTACTGTTGGGGGAAGAAACCGAGCCAGCCAGACTGCTGCTTTGTTCGCGTTCTGAGGAACGGTCAGCACGCCGTTAAAAATAGATTGTCAGGTAAAGCCTCACTGCTGTGCTTTACAGTTCAGGCCATACTGGTTCCAGCACAACGATGGTTCCTGCCAGTTTAGTTTGTCCAATATAAAGAACGAGGGGAAGGAGTTTGATGGTCAAATGTCAAAAACTTGTAGTGATTATTTTGGTAATTTGACACGTGGACAGACTTGGTATCAAATGCCTTCAGCACCGTCAGCGCACTCCTGGCTGGGCAGGACCGGGTGTTCCCGTGCCAGCCTTCCCTTTGGGGTACACTGGGCCAGAAATTCCAGCAGCATGCTGAGGCCTGAGTCTGCTCCCAGATAAGCCTGGCTGGCTTAAAATGTTGTCTTCTTCACTCCAGCCAAGTGCTCAAGAGCAGGGGACCACCAGGATGTCATTTGGTTCCCCATACAGCCATTAGTCCCAGCTTTGCCATGTCCCTGCACCCCACGGTCACTTCTCAGGCTCTGAGCAGCCTCTAGATCAGACTGACTCTCTCCCGATCGCTCTTCCTCGCGTTCTTTCCTCTGTGCACCATCTGCGATAACCTCACCAGCAGGCTGCCTCCAGCTGCCGCTGCCTCCCTGCTCTGCTTTCACATCCCACTGCAGCGTCTGGCTTCACTTCAGCCAGCCACGCTTTCAGAGCACTGACGGTTTAGTAGGTACCAGAGAAGACACATCCTCAGAAATGCCAAAGACTAGGGATTCAAAGGTCAGGAATATTCTGGAAATAGTCAACTGCGGATAAGATCCTGACAAAAGAATAGTTTATTCTTTGCAAAAGTGAAAAAAAAAAGGGTCTTCCTCAAGCAATTGAAACAAGCACTTTCAGATGCATTGAGGGTTTCAATGCAAGCGGGTGGTGCTAGCTGGCAGGAGGACTTTACCCACCCCCCCACCCCCAAAGTCCGTTTTTTCTCTCTCTGCTGTTAAGTCACTATTGTCTTCCATTCCCTGTAATAATGGGCTTAAGATCAAGTGAGACTGGAACTGGGAAGGCCTGTGAAAGATGACAGACTCCAAGGGTCCTACTGGAACGGTGGGTTGCTCCTGAGGTCAGAATCAGTGAGTATAATGAGATCGCTGGCATTTACGGCAAGGGAAAGCAGCTCGGAGCTCTCTTTTGTGCACACGGAATTAAAGACGCACTGCTGCTGCCCTCTGCAGAGTGACTCCGAGTCCAGCCCGCAGAAGCTGGTTGAAGGGGCAGGCGCAGATCTTCTCCCCGGTGTTGGACTCCTGTTTCTGAAAAGAGGGCATCTTCCAGAAGAAACGGAGCAGCCCCTTTCTGCAGAGACACAAGAGGGACCGTTGCCTGGTGGGAATCGGTCCTGCTCGGCAGCCCCGCTTTCTCTGCGCCCGGCTGCAGGGTGTACTCGGCACCCTGACGGCACGGCTGTCTTTGGAAATTAAATGGACTTTTGACACTTCCCAAAGTGACTCCAGTCGCTAAATTATTTATGTAATATTTTCCCCAAATCATCCCCGCTCGTCAGGAAACGCTCAAAAAGTGGTTCTTAAGCAGTTAGTAACCAATCCTCTCGCATCTTGGGAAGCCACAGAGCAGAAGACAACACAGAAGAGTAAGAACTCCCAGTAAATTCAGAGTTCTCTCCAGGGGCTCTTGTTGTAGACAGGTTTTGATGAAGAAGTGCCTGATGCCCCCGCAGACTCCCACGGAGATCCACGCTCGAGCCTCGCTGCTCTGCTACGCCTTGCCTCTGCGCCAAGGCTCTGTCTGCGATAGCACCACCACAGCACAGAGAATCCTGAAGAAAACTGTTCGTGTGCGGACAGAACGTTGCTTGAATGATATTTTTGACTTCGTAATGGATTCATGGAGCAAAGAGGGTTTTAGCTTGGCTTTCTAAAAGAGCCTTAAATCCTTGTACTGTCATTTTCAAAACCTGTGTCCTGCCCTCTCTAGGTTTTGAACTAGTTTTCCAGGTATTGAACAAAAAAAGGTACAGATGTTCCTTTAAGCTTGAGGTGACCACAGCTACGTACTGACAGAAGGCCCCAGTAATGGCCCAGTGAAGGAGAAGCTGGGACAGTTTAGCTCTTAAGCTGTCCGCCCGCCATCCTGGCGGCACACGTACACCAACCCCCAGTCAAACTGGTGGAGCTTCAAGCCAGGCAGGCTGTGAGGGGTGCTGTGAGAGGACAAGGCTGGGTGTGAAGGGAGGAGGAGAAACACAAACCCACAAAAAGCAGGGTTGGCAGGTTCTGCTGCCTGCATAAGCATCTGGCTTTGTTTTTAAAGGAATTTAACCTCATAAGTCTAAAGTTTGGCAGTGGTACATGCCAATTCCCCACCTGAAGCAAACTCCACTGCATGCAGCTACAGACAACTGAGCACCGGGATGTTATTTTTCCACCAGAGGAGTTTATTACCAGACGCCAACCTAAAGGGGTGAGGTTATCCCACGTTTAACCACGAGAGGGCTTTATTCCCTTGCGAAAGAGTTGATTTCCAACCCAGTGGTCAGTGCCCCTGCAGACAACACCAGTGCTCTCTTCCAATGCAGCCCCTAAAAACCAAGCTCTCTAAGCAGCTAAAGCAAAGGGGAATAATTCGTAGGACTAAAGACACTATAATGGATGCCCAGCTGTTCCACCAGACACTAAAACCATCGGAGCCTGTTTCACAGACAGCTGCTGAACGTGTACCACCCACACCCCTGGGCTGAAGAGTTTTACCAACACATACCTGGTTCCTGGGTAAGGCCCACCTGCTGACCAGCAAGACCTGAAGAGCTGACCAGCACCCGATGTTTGCCATTACTGAAAGCAGCAGAATTAAGCTGGCTGGAGCACGTTAGAGGGGAGGAGAACAAGAACAGTAACACAGGACCCTACGCTGCACAGCAGAAGCAATGCAGCAGAGCTCTGGAGGGTGGAAGGATGGAACAGAGATGGAAGTGACCGGGTGCAGCACGGTGGAAAGCATCGCTCTCTCAACAGGGCAGAGAGCTGCGTGTGCAAGGGCATCGCTCAGAGGGCAGGCTGCATGCAGTGCCGAGAGCAAGATGATCACACCCCAGGGCCCGTGCTGATAATCCTGGCTGAGTAGCAGCAGGTTAGTTGGATTTCTCTCAGATTATATCTCTTTATGGACCAACCCCTGAGAAGTCACTCTGCAGCAATTTAAGAGCATCTCAAGACCTTTGCCAGAGGAGAAGCGTTCGTGGTGTGTTCCACTGTCACAGAGAAGCGCTAGTCTCAGTGGTGCCTTGTACCTTTCCATACTGCAGAGGCATGAGGGCTCTTCACAGCGATTCCCCCGCATCCCACCCGATCTGAATCTGTTAGTCAGAGAAAGACTCTTACATTTCCTCCTCAGAAAGAGACTCCAAAGAAACACGCATCACAAAATCATAAGGACCATCACTGAGAAATCAAAATGATTGGGGTGGTGCTTTCTGTAATTAGTATTTGGTGATGTTATGGAAGAAGCTTAATAAAAATTGATTTTCAGAGACATGATTTTTCAGACTACTAGAGTCACAAGTTTTTGCACACTAGGATCTGTAATGTGTGCATCTCCTCTATCTCTCTCAGCGGAAAGCTACTGGGTTCAAACCAGGTGTTAAGTAATCTGACTCTTTGGAAGCCTCTAAACAACCTTCTGAACGCTCCACTGAGCCGACCTACAGTGGGGTAGGGCAATTATATTTAAAAG
>NW_010411189.1:382-9108 GCF_000710305.1 Buceros rhinoceros silvestris | reverse complement strand
GTAGGGAAATTATCTTTAAAAAAAAACCCAACCAAAGCAACCATTCTCCTGGCTGTTCCGCTACTCAGGTACAGATTGAACACGCAGCACCCCCTGCACCCACCTAAAAAACACATCTACACAGGGGCTCCAATACCGTCCCTTTCTGGCTCTCCACATAGAGGATTTCAGTTACGGATTTACTCCTCCGTTTTTTAAGGTGGTGTTTTACGGCCCACGTCACTCAGGAGAGCACATTACATCTACCTGTTCATACTTCAGGACTTGAGTTCCTCTAAGACATCCTGAACAGCCTGGCAGCACCCTTGTAAAGTTCTGCCACTTGATTTGTACAAAATTCAGACACAGCCCGAGGTGAAGACCAGCATGGGCAGAAGCCAGTTCCCTGATGACCGGTTCACCGCATCCCACTCCGGTGCACCGCCACCGAACCACACAGCCTGAGCAGTCCTGCTCGCCCCAACAAGTCCGCAGGCAGCACGAGCACCCAGTCTCTGACTGCCACACGTCTCGGTGTCAGCTGCTAACCCGTTACGGTTAGGGAGACAGAATCAAGTGGACACACGCAACTGATTGCCAGGGACACAATACGCAGCTTCCTACAGAACTCTGGCCCGACTCATTTGACACTGGGCAGAACCGCACGATTTACCAGGAATTCTTTATTCTCGACCACTGTTGAGCTGTGTCAACCATTTGTACCCTGTAAGACAGGAATGGTTTTGTTCTTGGCTTCACATCACTCGTTGCTGATCTGTCAAACGTTCAGAAGGAACACACATCTTCTGAAAAAAACCCTGCTTTTATGAGAATAGTTTAGTACCATCTGTTACAAACAGCCGGGCAGCGCGGACAGAGCTGCCTTCAGCGGCTGACTCCAGTGAGATGCATTAACCATTAGAAAACCTAACAGTAGCAGCCATGATCCAAATGGTGTTCCCTGTAGCTTCACAGGCCCCTGGCTGGCAGGCCTGTCACCCAGGGTTAAAAACTGAGACGCTCAGCACAGCTCCTGCAGAAAATCTAGACTAAAACAACCCTTTTGGCCATTATGTAGAAGGCTCAAGTAAAGGCACCAAATGCTCCTAGTTAGACATGGAAGAGTCTGGCTTGACCTTATGACGACTTTTATCGATGGGATATAGGATAAAAGTTCCAAAGCAAATTGCAGCTCAAGCTACAATTCGGTATTTCATCACAAACACGCTTAAGAACAAGCAGGAACAGCGTAGCCAGAAAGCGTGCCATGGGAAAAGCAATCTGGGGAGGGCAGAGAGGGCATTCTCCAGGTAGTGAGCAAGAAGGATGATCTCATTGCTGCTGGCATGCACACTGTGTGCCGGCAAGGCTCTCTCTTCAACATCAGAGCACAGCCCTACTCTTGTCCCAGTGCCACTGCTGCCTTTTGCTACTTCTCCCATGAGTTCAAGCCACCAGGTTTTAGGAACACCTACCAGAGTAGAGAGCCATCACACTGCTCACAGCCAGGACACTCACCTGAGCTGAGACGCTTAAGTGTCTCCCCTGAGCCTGAAAGCACTGTAAAACCAACACCCAGAGATTCCACCTCAGAGCTCAAACCTGGTGAGGTGACTTTAACACAAGATCAGTGTCCACCTGGCTCTTCTAGCAGTTTTTCTAGGGGACAGGACGTGGTGATCAGCTGACGGACATCTACTAAACCAAACTGCTTCTGCGGAGTCTGCGAAAGGTCAGTGACAAGCTTACCCCTGATAACTAACTCTTCGATTCATTCCAGTGGCCTGCACACAAATCAGGAGCTTAAGGTCTCCCCCAAAGTCAGAGGATGGGGCTAACATACACAGGGCCCAGCCCAGGATCAGTGTTGGTCTCAGATACGTGGCTGCCAGTATTTCCCTGCTTTGGGTTTTCCGCAGAACATCGCTAGTAGGAAATGAAGCGGACGAGCCATAAGTAAATGTAGCCCATTTATTTTCCAGCAACAACCCACACGAAAGCAACAGAACCATGAACTGCTTTCAGCAGAAAATCTGTACAGTCGTATCATTTACAACAGTTTCACACTGAAAATCGGCAAATTGAAAAGAATCAAGCACTTTCCCTAGATATTGTCGTCTTGGGTGTATTCATGGGTGACTCCTGACTATTTACAGATTCCAAATTCAGGCTACTGCTTCGTAAAAGCATTATTGCCCAGGCTTTACCACGCTGACCTCCAATTTCTTCAGAGCAGTTCACTTCCAATTGTTTCTAAAACATTTTTTGCAATAAAGAATTTTTTTTTTAAAGGAAGGCAGTTAACCTTGCAGTAAGTAACTGCAGGAGAAGAGATTGATAGCACTAATCAGCAGTACGGTTCAGTGACCAGTTGTATTTCTTCAAGTCAGATCTTCGTAGAAGAGCCCAGTGGAAAAGCAAAGCAACACCAAGATGCTCAAAAATACCTCCCTGCTTTGCTTTTGATCTGCAGGTGGACAGCTGGAACTACGGACACAAGGCGGGGGCAGAACCAGGATGATCCTGCCGAACCCTTTAGAATGATAGCAGATAGCACTGCCTTCGGCCAGTTTTTATACTGAAAGGTTTTATAAAAAAATCTGATATACATAAATTAAAAGTTAAAAAAAAAAGCCTCACAATTTTATTTTACATCAGTTCGGTCCAGGGAACGCACAGACCAACCACAACTTGGAGAACAGCTTTTAACGTCGCTTAAGCTTTCTTACTGTTAACGTTTCGGAACCCAGCTAACCTCTCAAATTCAAAAGAAACTTCCTCTAGAACAGCTTGCAGAGGCTGTTTAACTCACAGTATCGAAATCTTTCAGTGGTTCATTCAAACACTCTTCCAAGTCAAACTCCCCTTCTGCTTGATAGTCAACGTGTCTAACCTTGGTGGGAGTGCCAGAACAGGTATCCTGGAACGGAAAGTCAGTGAATAATTAGCAGTCAAGTACAGGGTCAGTTATGCAGGAACTCGTTTCATTTCTGGAATTCATTTAGGCTGCCTTATAACAGAGGCTTATGCACACTTTAAAGGCCACACAGAGATCTTAAGATCAGACAGATTTAAACGAAGGCTTCTGCCCAGTCAGCCCAAATACAACATCATACAGATTCAATATTCATCAGAGAAACAAACCCAGTAAGAAAAACGTCCTAGACCTTTCCTGAAGGTTACTGCTCTGCTGTACTAAATGCCTTCTGGATATAAAAAGAGCCGAGCTCAACAAGCCTGAGCGTGCCGAGCAAACTGCGCCCTATTTTAACGTTGGTATTGCCATCTACAGAGGTATTTCCACTGCACTGCACAGTCCAGAACCAACATGCTTTGGACCGAGAGGTTTTCTTTTGCAGGCCATGAAAAATGAGCTACCTGTCATTTCAGATGGTCACTTCAGTAAGTTCTAACTCTGAACCCAGACTACAGACAGACACGAGCTATAGCTGGGAAAAGGTCTGAATTTAAGGACCGCTCAGTTTTTAGTTCCTGAACACGGCAGATCATGGAACTTCTCGTGTATTCAGGCCACTCTGCGTACGGTGTTAAGTAACAGACCAATTATTGACAGGGAGTTATGTAAATGACAGGTACACTTACATCATTATCCTGACAGGTCGTTTGTGACTCCGTAGAACTGCTCCCGACAGATTCTGTCTCCATCTCTCCAAGGTCAACAGGGCTACTGTAAAATAAAAATAATACAGCTTGGAACAAAGTCAGGTTTTTAGGAGTAAGTTGCAACTTGTTGGTGCGGTTCTATAAATGATGGTCAAACAAGAGCAAAGAGACCTACAGAGACTATAGGGACAGCGGTGGCAAACTGCAGAGACCAAAGAGAACAGCGGGTCAACTCAACGCAGCCAAAAGGGCCAAGGACTACGTCCACATCTTGAGATTGAAGATTGCACCTTGTCTAAGACAAATACCCAACATCAAACGAAGCCTCAATGCCAATGATGACACGTGATGGGATAACAAGGGTGGTTTTTTTTTCCAGACAAGGTTTTCATCGATTTGTTTTGCAACGTGGGATTTAATATCCACTGTACACAGACCCCAGCATCTGAGGACAGACGAGTACTGCAGCACCAATGTATACAGTAGGCTCCAGGCTGAAATACCAACCCACCTCACGGCAATTACAAGTGAAAGGAAGCCAAAAGTCTTTGAGATCCCATCGCTCCACATCGCTTTTAAAATTGCATCGTTGTTAGATAAAACCAGTCGTTTATTAACACAAAACTGGTTCCTGAGGAATTAGTTATATCCATGACCCCTTAATTCTGCAGTTCCAGTTTTGTTTTGGACGGTCTCTGATCAGCTTTATTGCTTTCTATAGAGGAAGATAACTAGTTGCATTATCCTACACCTCCAGGAGCAGAATAATACCGCAGTACCTTGGACTGTGAACACTTGTGGCCGTGCTTTTAATTCAACGGCACCCTGAGATGATTTTACAAGTATTTCCTTCCTCCTCTCTGCTCAAAAAACAAGAATTTATACCACTGAACTAGCACGTAGAAGGCTCCGAGGCACCGTTCTTGGTCACTGCAGGGGTCCAAGCTCAATATCCGCAAGACCTGTCAATCAGCAAGAGCTCTCCAGCGGTGCTCCTGACAGACTACCTGCATGCTCTGAAAGCATCAGCTTGCCTCAGTGCTGCGGCATTTTCTGCTACCCCAGAATGAGCTCTGGGTTCACCCAGCAGAGATGCAGTGAAGAAGCGAGGGATACGTATGTAGGCCCTCGCAAGGACACTGGGTCCATCTAGTCCCACCAACTAGGTCCAGAAAGCTATGAGATATTTTTACTGAGAGGAACTGAATAGCACTAAGCATGGACAAGTGACTGATGAAAACACGCGGCAGTCCCTGACTCATCTCACAAAGGGCTACGCTGGTCTGTGGTTGGTTGGTTTGGGGTGGGGGGGGTGGGCAGCAGTTTGCTTTTGGGGTGGTGTTTGGTTGGGTTTTTCAAGGTGAGATTTTATCTATTCATTTCTGTAAAGGCATCCTGAATGCTGGACACATACATTTCTTGCAGATCACATCCTTCTTCAGCAGGTGGGTCCCAGGAATGCAGCGCAACTTTCCACAGTTTAATCTGCTGGTCCCATGACCTACGGCTGTACTTCTTAAATTTGTTTGGGGTTCTGGGATGAACTCCTGGTATACGATGGCACCTGTTCAGAGATTAGACATGAAAAATTCAGTAGTGTTTTCCACACGTACGTAACATGTAATTTTTACACACTACGACCACCTGCCTGCCTGCCACAGACTCATTACACCACAGCAAGTTCTATGTTACTCTATTATTTAAGCAATTCCAGCACTCAAGTGAAAAGTTGTCAGCTCCAAGTGAACTTTTTAGGTTTTTTGTCTTCGAGTCAAATGAAGAAAAAAAAAAAAAAGTTTATGAATCACAGGTCTTAAAACGTCATTCCAAACTTAAGAGCAACTGCAGTTTATTTGCTTTCAGTTTAGTAATGAGAAAACTGACTGCAAAAAGCAGTTTCTTTTCCTCTAGCTGACAAGCACGACCAAAAGAACTTTCACTTCCATTTCTGCATGAGAAGGTTCAAAGGGATATTCCTCCTGTACTTAGGAAAAAAAAAATCAACACAAAAATCCACGTCTCATTTAATTGTTAGCGTGAGTCATTGGTTAGAAAACGTCTTAGGAAGTTTGACTTGCAGGTGCCTTCTACTCGAATGTGGCCCAGCCACTGAGGTCAGTGTGTTCACAGGCTCATCAAGAACAGGTCTGACCTACGATCAATCACTGCATTTCCCAGAAACTCAAGCAGCTTACCTAGGAACTTCTTTAATGTATCTGTCATACGCAATGGTGTTTTTTCCGTAGTTTATCTGTTTTTGTCTTCTCATCAAAACCACTTCATCTGTCTCCAGTTCTACTGTTGCCGTGGACTCCTTGGAATCAGAACTAAAGAAACAACGCGGTAGATTTGGGACTACTAGAAAACAAGTGACACTCAAACAAAGCCACGTGCAGAAGATTATAAAGAAAATAAAACTTTTCAAAGGAAGGCCTGGGCTGTTACTGAAGTATGATGTTGGAGCAGACTTGAGATGGACTATTTCAAACTGCACGTTTTAAGAAGGAACATGGTACACGTCAAAATGCAGAACTGTTGTCAGGATTTTCCTCAGCTAAGCTGGAATTTATCCTACCTTCCAGAGGAAGACTTCCTTTCTCTTGAAAATTCATTTATCAGGAGTTTTCTTCTGTATCTGTAAGAGTTCAAATCAGTATTAGAGAGAACAAAGAGAACAGGTAAGGGTGTACCGACACAGCTCTCAGTTCAGCTTCTCTGCTAAGCAGCAGCTGTAAAAGTCAACCCAGACCCTGTAAAAGCCTTTCTTCTATGGAGAGGATGTTTTGGTTTCTCCTAAAAACATCTGAGGACTTTCCTATGTATTTCCCCTAAAAATCTTTTCCTAGCAACGATATGTGACAATAGTAATTAGTGAAAGGACTTCCAAAGTAATGCAATCTAAGAGATTCAGGAAAGGCTTCTCCCAAAAAGGCGGTATTTGGAGCTCTCTCCAGAGCACGCTGTGCCACTCCCGCAGGACTTATGCCAAGCTGACCTCAAAGCAGCGGACAAGAGGCCGCAGCTGGTCTGACTTTACTGCAGTGGAGAAGTCAACAGTAACAGTCAATACAGATTCTACGAGTCAGCTACTGTTTCCCCTCCTTTCCCCACTTCATCTTAAACACCCATGGGTACCTTGCGATTTCTTTGTTAACGCTGGTCCTCATTTCTTCTTCTTCCACTGCAGTTCCCCAGTCTGAACACCGGGAAAGGGGCCCAGGGCCTTCTGGCGTTGTAAAACTAGAAAGTAAAAAAATGAGCAAAAGAACCACCTCTGCGTTAGCCAGCTTTACTCGTGCACTCTCCTGTTCCCACTTCACTAAACAAGACCACAGATAAACGGTCTTTCATTGCCAACTTGTGAGCTGTAGAAGAGACAACACTTAGAACACAGAATTAAGTCGTACAGCTAATAACTAACGTTACGTGCTAGCACCAGGAGTTCCTCCACCTGAAAATACACCTAGCAGAGAAGGCACAAAGGAAGCAGACGAGCTGTAGCCAGTGAACTGGGCTCGGCTACGACTTTGCGAACTGGAATTTAACAGCTTTATTGGAGCCCGCTAGCATCACGAGCGGACGAGCCTGTTGCAGGGGAACGAGCTCAAATCCCTCCCCTGCCAACGCGGGTTGCTGACATTCAGATCGTTAAACACGACCACTCTTCCTCATGTACAACCTCCAAACCGTATCGCACAGAGCAGAGCTTTTTCAGCAGATCTGGGAACGCTCTAGAGACTTGCCAGGATTCTGTGCAAAAAGAAGTCCCTCGAAGTCAGGGAATCAGATTCAGCTGCGCTAAAACCAGTTCCAACTCCAGCCCTGCTCCCATCCCATTAATTAGCTTGTACTACTTTGAGGGTTTCGTTGAATTCAAAACTAAATTTCCTGTTTCGGTGAACCCCATCTCACAAAAATTAAAAATCCAGAGCAAACAGTGCCGGTCCCTCTGCAAACACCTGTCCAGCCTCCAAGGATTTTTAGCACTGGCTTATATTAACGGCTAACTCTGCAGGAAATCCAGGCCACGGGCAGCTGCTGCTCTCTTGTGGCAGAGGACAGCGCAGTGGCAGAAGCGCCCGGTTGGCCCCACCACCTGAGCTTTTTCCTCAACACTGTGTCAGATCTTTTTAACACGCGACTCTGTACCTGTGCTGGGTACACAGAGAATCAGGGAGAACGCAGGAGCGTCTACAGCTTTTACTCTTGATTAATCTGACATTCTGACCTTCGCCTCCTCTCTCAAGGCTTTCAACCCACATGTGCCATTTCACACTTGGCAGGAAGCTCTGGTGATTGGGCTAGAAATGGTGCTCAAACTCTGCCAGATGGGCAGAAAGACGAGGTTATGACCCCCCTCCCCGATCGAACCTGGTGTATGACCCAGCCTGCATCCCTCTTCTCCCCCACCTCCATCCTCTCCTCTCTTTAAAATTTCATTTTGACAACATTGAATTGGCACAAAAAGTAGTTTTAGCACTACTTTTTTAGCATTTTAGTTTAGAGGAGAACAATCAGAGCTGAGTCCAAACTAAACCAGAAGGTGTGCCTGTTGAGCACACAAAAGCATGGCTTATCTAGGCTGAAACCGATGGAGCACCTGTAAAGTCTCATCCGTGTGCTCCTATTCAAACACACCTCCCAAAATTAATTTCATTTACTCTGGGCATTGGAGTCATTGACCAATACCTCCCCTGCTTATTATCAGCAAAGAAAAACAGGTGGCTACAGGGAACAACCCCTCTCACTTTAGATTAGGAATCTAGGAGCAATCAGCTGGGCTGCAGGCCACAACTCCCGTCCACAGACAAAAGGGACTAAAGAGACCGTGGCGCCAACAGCTCAGACTTAGACCGGGTCCAAAACAAGGTCCCTCACTAAACTGAAGCATGCCAGCGCTGGGAAACAGCAGGGAAGGCGGCGGGCAGCAGGGACAGAGTGAGTGCCCACCACCCGTGTGCTGACAGACACAGCTTCTCAAGAGGAGAGGAAGAAGAGAGCTGCTTCTCCTTCAGAAACGTGAAGACAGATTACTTCTAAGGCCTGAATGGTTGTCACCTCTTCTAATTTTACCACAACAGGACTTAGAGCCTATATCCAAACCCAAACTTAAGTGCCTTGTA